>NC_090320.1:234008739-234185279 GCF_040869045.1 Eurosta solidaginis | reverse complement strand
CTAGACAAAAAGCTTTCATGGAAGCTCAACGTGGAGGAGAGGGTGAAGAAGGCTTCAGCGGCATTTTATGGATGTAAAAGAATACTGAGGTATACGTGGGGCTTATCGCCCTCTCTTTTTCATTGTAAGCCCTATTCTATGCTATGGAGTTCTTGTTTGGTGGAAAGCCACACAAAAAACAACATACCTTAAAAATTATAGGAGGTATGCAGACTATCAATGCTTAACATTACGGGAGCCCTGAAAACAACCCCGACAGCTGCACTGTATGCCATTCTGCACATTCCACATGTAGACCTTGTGGCAAAGAACATAGCGTTAACAAATGCAACAAGGCTCGATGCCTCGGGGCAGCTTGAGCGCCGACCATACGGCCATAGTAGTATAGCGTCATCAATCACAAGACGAACAGACTACCTGATTCCCTATCTGCGCTTCGAGGGCGATGTTAAGGCCACAATAGAGGTGAACGGTTGGCGCAAAGGGCGGACGAGGCGATACATGTGTTCACAGATGGTTCCAAAGCAGTGGATGGAGTAGGGTCTGCATTATACTGTGCTGATCGGAAATTAGCAGATCCTACAGGCTGCCGTATTACTGTAGCGTATTCCAAGAGGAAATATTAGCCGTAACCAAAGCGGTAGAAACCCTGGAATAGAATAGCTTAAGCTGCAACTGTTTTAACTTTTATATTGACAGTCAAGCAGCAATTAAAGCAATAATCGCGCATAGCACAGCATCTAAATGCATGTTAGAGTGTAGGCAGTCTCTGGAGAGGATCGAGACAGGGTGAAGCATACATCTATATTGGGTCCCAGGGCATATGGGAATAGATGGGAATGAAAAACGGATGAACTAGCTAAAAATGGCGCATCCCTTGTAGCTTACTCCGTAGACGGCCCAATTAGACTGGGCGAAATTAAGCGAAGGCGAGAGGTGCACATGATCAACCAAGCAGGAAAGACGTGGGTTCAAGCGCGGGGCTGTAAAGTGTCGAAGATTGTGTGTAGCTCTTACAACCTTAGACTAACAAAGTTGCTTCTATCATTAAGAAGAGAGGACTGTAAACTCATGACGGGTATTCTGACTGGACACTGCCTTCTGGCGTCACATGCCTTTAAATTAGGCTTAGTCAGTGATAGCAGATGTACGAAGTGCGGGCTGGAGGAGGAAACGATCGAGCACGTTCTGTGCTCGTGCCCTGCGCATGCCAGGCTAGGACTCCAACTATTAGGAGTGATACATCTGTCAGATCTAGAAGCAGCAAATGGCTTAAGTCCTAGGAAGCTTCTAGTATTTTCCAAGAGGACGGAATTATTTTATAACATAGGTCTTGGTTTTTGATAGGGTTTTTTCAGTTTGGTCGTTAAAACAAACTTCTGGTAACACTGCGGACTTATTAGTCTATGTGAAGTCCTCATGGACCGGCCAGTTCAACCTAGCCTAGCCTAATTAACCTTATCTGAATGTATACATCCGAACCGATTTTCATTTAAAACGTTTATTTGTGTACTTGTATTTCTACTATGCAAAGCTTTTCAGTTAAAATGCATCTTCCTTGCATCAGCTTCCGTTTGGAATCGGCATAAAACATATATGTCCCTTCTGCCAATTTGTAACGAAAATCAAATGGGAGCAAGACGCATATTCAAAGAGAAGTTCGGCCTATAACTTCTTGGAGATAAATCGCGCCAACCACTAATTATTATTATTTTACTCTTTTTAATTTTGTATGGTTAATGCGTCAAGCGTAATACAAATTCTAAATCAGTTGAACAAATAGCTTTTGTTCTACCAAAATAACAAATTCAAGGTTGTTATGTTTATTCCAGCAAAATGAAATTAGTGCGTATATTCTATTATTTTTCAAAGGAAAATTTAATTGTGCTTAATTGTTGGTTTCTATATTTGTACAGTTGAATTGTTGTATTAACTTCACATAGGTTAAGTGATACGTGTACAATATGACCGTATTTTTAACCCTTTCACGTATATGGGGCACCGGTGTCCCAAAAATATTTCCTTGCATAGCAAGAAGGCTGTCAATATTTTACTAGTTTTTTCGTTATAAGTTACTTAACCTTCCGTCACTAGGGTAGGCACCTTGTCGTTGGTGTGAGGGCTTAGCCGATCTACAAAGCGCATCTACGCCGTTTCGCCTCATAGGAGGGCGGCGGGATGTTGGTGACCAAGAACTGCCAACCCCCTAATCGAGGGTGTTATGCGGACCGTGTCTGTTGGACGATTTGCAGCCAGGGGATAAATTCGGCTGTATTCGAACGGAGCCTTACCGATACCGGGCCGCCTCGGGAAGTATAGATGGCCTTACCACAGTAAGGGGCGCTGCTATGCCTGACGGTTTTTTCCCCGTATATAATATTGGACCGCTGAGCCCGCCTTGTCGGTCAGGTGGTCGTACTACCAAGAAGAACGACTCATTACCATATTGTATTAAGGGGGATGATAACAGGAGGACTGAGTCGCAAGCCAAGGACGACAAATACGCATTAAGCGATGCGTCGGACTCGGGGAGCGAGAGCAGTGCTGATTTAATGAACTCCGTGTTGGAAAAGCACGCAAATGAAAATGGAGTAGAAGAGTGGAGAAGGGAACGAAGCACAGGAAGTAAAAGAGCTCTCTCGCAGTACCGTGCAGCACTAAAAATTGTCCAACGCCTGGGAGCGGTGGTCTACCCTACAGAAGTGGAGATAGAGCGCTTGGAATGGGCGCGTGAGGCGGTAGAAGTAGGTCGAAGGCAGTTCAAAAGGTTTTCTGCGAGAAACCCTCGGTTCTGTAACCGGTACGAGGAGGAAAAGCGTCGAATGGCAGAATGAAGAGGCAACGTTCGGCGGAAGGCGACAAGCCTGCTCTCAAGAGGCAGAAAGGAGCCAGTCCCAGAGCCACGAGGCAGGGCAGTCGCATAGATAAGACAAGTAGGCCCAAAGCTGTAAGACAGATGGGCCACAATAGCGAAGTAGCAACTACCTCGAAAGCTGCGAGTCAGAGCGAAGTTCCAACTACGGAAGTAGGAGATAAGACACAGGGAGATAACGCTAAGAGTCCGGGTTTCTCGGAGGTGCTAAAGGGAGTTAACGCTAAGGCTCCGGCATTCTCGGAGGTGCCAAAGGGAGATAACACTAAGACTTCGGCTTTTCCGGGGAAGATCAGTGATGTGGCAAAACAGTCACTGACTGTGGCGCTGGTTGATCGTAGCAGTCCTTACGGACCATTGACTACTTAAAGTGGAGATCTGTGAAAAGGGAGCTTATTAGCTTAATTCTTAAGATGATGCGGGAACAACCAAGTAAGCCCCTTCCAACCTTTGATTCGGGGGGATGGTGTAATGGCGTGAAGATGATAGCGTGCGACAACATCGTGAGCTTTCGGTGGCTGGAGAAGTGGTTCCAAAACTCCAAAGGCAAGGCACGAACGCGCGGTTTGAGGTGGTAGATAAAGCGCAAATCCTCACGGTACCAAAAGTTAAGGTATTGATAACATGCGTGATGAAGTCGGAGGATACACTGCGACTTCTGCAGAATGAGAATCCGAACATACCGACACAGGATTGGAAGGTACTTACTGTATCTAGGTCTACGGAGAAAGGTCAGTTCTACATCTTCCAAATAAACAAGCAGGCGGAGTTATATTGTATACGCAGCTTGGAAAATGTCCTTTAGTACAGGCAAAAATTATACGCGACTCAGGAAAAGAAGTCCCGAGGATAAAAATCCTAACACGCTGGAAATGGGCGAAGTCGAAAAGGACCTCAAAATCCTAAAGGAAAAAATACAGGCGGAGGTAGCCGACATCACCACGAAGGTGTTAGAAGAGGACCAACAGCCAGATGGTACTGTGCGTCGCACAGAGGAACAACCGGCACAACAGTTACAAGAGGCTGAAGGGGGCTTCGAACACTCTAAACCGAAAGGGCAAGGGAGGACGAAGACGTCACGGTGAAGGTGATGGAGGGGAACAAATAGCCCAGTGGTGCTGCGAGTCTTACAGATAAACCTCCAACACAGTAAAGTGGCGTCGAGCGAACTCCTCCTAACCCTTGAGGAGGGTTCGTTTGACGTGGCGCTGATCCAGGATCCGTGCTTCTCATCGGGAGGAAGTGCTTCTGGACTAAGCGCGCGGGGATTTGGAGTTTACTATGCGCAAGCGGAAGGACGGATGCGAGCTGTAGTAATGGTAGAGAAACAGCTGCATTCATATATGCTGCCTAATTACACTACTGAGGACCTCGTAGTAGTGGCCGTTGAGCAAAGGAATAAGTATGCATTTATCCTGGCATCCTGCTACATGGCCCATGCTGCGGAGGTTCCACCGATGGAGTGCAAGAGGCTAGTACAGGACGATGGGAGCAAAGGGCGGATGGTCATAGGCGCGGATGCAAATGCGCACCACAATTCGTGGGGAGGAGCAGATACGAACGAAAGAGGCGAATCTCTATTTTGTTACATCCTTCAAACCAATTTGCAGATAGCCAACAGGCGAAATGTCCGTACATACATTGGTCCAACATCCAGCAATGTTCTGGATATTACATTGACTCCGAGCGTGATATATCAAGGTATGATTGGATGGTTCTTGATAGACCATCCTTCTCCGACCATGCGTATATCAGCCTCAGCATCCCCCTAAAGAGGGTAGAGAAGGGAGGAACCTTTAGAAACCCTAGGTCAACAAACTGGACTAAATTCCAGAAACAGGTAGAAACGAAACTGGGACAACCCAAAGAGGTTGCCATTGTGGAAGAACTGGAGGAGTCCATTGAAGTCCTAAAAAGGACAATTATGACTGCGTATAGCAAAGCTTGCCCTCTAAGAAGATCCAGAGGAAAAGCAAAGCCGCCATGGTGGAGCAATGAGCTGAGTCTTCTAAGAAGAAAGGTAAAAGAAATATTTAAGCTAACAAAGACCGCGGAAAACGAAGCGTGTCGGGACGAGTACAGGGATCTACTGAGGATCTACAAGCGTGAAATTTCCAGGGCGAAGAGTATCTCATGGAAAAGTTTCTGTACGGCCACAGAGTGCTCCAGCGAAACAGCACGGTTGAGAAAAGTCCAAGCAAGGGGAAACATAGTCCAGGGATTAATAAAGAAAGAGAACGGTGAATGGGGGGAGGAATGGCCTGAAGGTTTAAGGTGGCCATATAAATCGTTCGCGAGATGGTCGGGCTAGCACCTTAATGCTGCTGTGTTACCGGAGCGTTCCGTATCTGTATCCAGCAAAGGACCATCACATCGATAACACTCCCCACAACCTTCGGGGAGCAAGCTTATCGCTGCAACAACAACAACAACGAGGAATGGTCACGTAATAGTGAGAAATCCCTTGAGGTGCTTCTCGACACACATTTCCCATCGGGAGACGGTTTAGAAGAGCCAGCAGACATCACTCACACTTCGATCACGGAGCGGGTGGTGCCGGGCTTGGTGACCGATACCAAGGTCGAATGGGCAGGGAAAACATTTTCTAAGTTTAAATCGCAGGTCCCAGATGGTATATTCTCGGCAATGCTACAAGTTTCAAGTATGGCGCTCGTGGAATAGCTTAAAATAATATTCGATGGGTGCATAAGGCTGAATCATGTACCGCACTCTTGGAGAACTGCTCGCGTAGCTTTCCTATCAAAGGCGGGGAAGATCGGTCACGTGTATCCCAAAGACTATTGACACATTAGCTTAACATCATTTCTGCTCAAAACCTTTGAGAGGCTGATAGATGTGTACATAAAGTCCAACGTGGATGAAAAGCTGCTCTCCACAACACAGTATGCGTACATCAAAGGCAAGTCGGTAGACACCGCATTGCATAGGGAGGTAATAAGTATAGAGAAATCCCTGGAATATAAGGAGTATGCTCTAGGAGTCTTCTTGGACATTGCCGGGGCTTTCAATAATGTTTTTAATGGGCGATTATGGATATTCTTAATTACTTTGAAGTACATCCCGCCTTAATCAAATGTGTACATGTTAAATTGCAGGAAGATTACATCACAATGGGGATTGTACGAGGCCACGAAATCAGTGGACAGGGGCACGCGGCAGGGAGGGGTGCTATCACCTCTGCTGTGGACGCTGGTCATCAACCAACTGCTCAGGCGATTCGATGAGGGACCCCTAAAACTTACGGCTTACGCAGATGACGTTGCAATTGTCATAAGTGGAAAGTGCCTTCCAACGATAAGTTCTTTGATGAATCGGGCGCTTCGGGATATTCATACCTGAGCATCTAATGTCGGGTTGAAAGTCAATGCGGAGAAGACGGATATGGTCTTGTTTACAAAGAGGTACAAGGCCCCAAATTGGACCAGGCCTAAGTTAGGGGGGGAGTGACCTTACAGAAGAAACCTTGCACAAGATATCTAGGAATCATCCTAGACAGTAAGCTGTCATGGAAGCTCAACGTGGAGGAGAGGATGAAGAAGGTCTCAACGGCACTCTATGCATGTAAAGGGATACTGGGGTGTACGTGGAGCTTATCGCCCTCTCTTTCTCATTGGGTTTTTACATCGATTGTGGGCCCTATTCTATACTATGGAGTTCTTTTTTGGTGGAAAGCCACGCAAAAAACAACATACCTCAAAAAATTAGAGGGGGTATGTAGACTATCAATGCTTAGCATTAGGGGAGCCCTGAAAACAACCCCGTTAGCTGCACTGTATTCCATTCTGCACATTCCACATGTAGACCTTGTAGCAAAGAACATAGCGTTAACAAATGCAACAAGGCTCGATGCCTGCATCGGGGATGGAGTAGGGTCTGCGGTATACTGTGCTGATCCGGAAATAAGCAGATCCTACAGTCTGCCGGATTCCTGTAGCGTTTTCCAAGCGGAAATAGTAGCCGTAACCAAAGCAGTAGAAACCCTGGAAGAAAATAGCCCAAGCTGCAATCGTGTTAACTTTTATATTGACAGTCAAGCAGCAATTAAGGCAATAATTCCGCATAGCACAGCATCTAAATGCGTGTTAGAGTATAAGCAGTCTCTGGAGAGAATCGGGACAGGGAGATGCATACATCTATATGGGATCCCAGGGCATATGGGAATAGATGGGAATGAAAAAGCGGACGAACTAGCTAAAAAGGGCGCATCCCTTGAAGCTTGCTCCGTATTATCCCAATTAGACTGGGCGAGATTAAGCGAAGGCGAGAGGTGCACATGATCGACCAAGCAGGAAAGGCGTGGGTTCAAGCGCGGAGCTGTAAGGTGTCGAAGGTTATGTATAGGTCTTACAACCTTAGACTCACAAAGTTGCTTCTATCATTAAAAAGAGAGGACTGTAGACTCATGACGGGTATTCTGACTGAACACTTCCTTCTGTCGTCACATGCCTTCACCTTAGGCTTTGTCAGTGATAGCAGATGTAGGAAGTGCCTGTTGGAGAAGGAAACGATCGAGCACGTTCTGTGCTCGTGCCCTGCGCATGCCAGGCTAAGACTCCAGCTATTAGGAGTGATACATCTGTCAGATCTAGAAGCAGCAAATGGCTTAAGTCCTAGGAAGCTTCTAGTATTTGCCAAGAGGATGGAGTTATTTTATAACATAGGTCCTGGTTTTTGAAGGGTTTTTTCAGTTTGGTCATTAAAACAAACATCTGGTAACACTGCGGACTTATTAGTCTATGTGAGGTCCTCATGGACCGGCCAGTTCAACCTAGCCTAACCTAATTAACCTTATCTGAATGTATACATCCGAATCGATTTTCATTTAAAACGTTTATTTGTGTACTTGTATTTCTACTATGCAAAGCTTTTCAGTTAAAATGCATCTTCCTTGCATCGGCTTCCGTTTGGAATCGGCATAAAACATACATATATGTCCCATATGTAAATTTGTAGCGAAAATCAAAAGGGAGCAAGACGCAAATTCAAAGAGAAGTTCGGCCCAAATCTTCGTGGAGATAAATCGCGCCAAGCACTAATTATTATTATTTTACTCTTTTTAATTTTTTATGGTTAATGCGTCAAGCGTAATACAAATTCTAAATCAGTTGACCAAATAGCTTTTATTCTACCAAAATAACAAATTCAAGGTTGTTATGTTTATTCCAGCAAAATGAAATTAGTGCGTAAATTCTATTATTTTTCAAAGGGAAATTTAATTGTGCTTAATGTGCTCGTTTCTATATTTGTACAGTTGAATTGTTGTATTAACTTCACATAGGTTAAGTGATACGTGTACAATATGACCGTACTTTTAACCCTTTCACGCATATGGGGCACCAGTGTCCCAAAAAAATGTCCTTTTATAGCAAGAAGGCTAGCAATATTTCACTAGTGTTTCCTTATAAGTTACTTAATCTTATCTGAATGTATACATCCGAACCGCTTTTCATTTAAAATGTTTATTTGTGTGTATTTCTACTATGCAAAGCTTTTCAGTTAAAATGCATATTCCTTGCACCAGCTTCCGTTTGGAATCGGCACAAAATAAATAGGTCCCGTCTGCCAATTTGTAGCGAAAATCAAAAGGGAGCAAGCCGCATATTCGATTTTCTTTTTGTTTTAGTTTTCGGTTTTTGGTTTTCGGTAGCAAATACTTTTTGATAATTAAATATTTGTATTATAAATATTTCGTATTGTTTGATTTTAATTTAAAATTTTTGGCTCGAAGTGTAATCAAACCTACAAATTTTTTAAACATTTTTGATTAGTTTGTATGTACATACATTGGCTGCTAATTGATTAAAGCGCGATATGGAAAAATAGATTTATTATTTTTTTGTAACTATGGGTATTAACTATTTTCCAACTATCGACGGATGTAGTCTAATTTCATATTTACATATATCGAGCTATAATTTTTTCATATTTTTTTTTTTTCAAACATCGCTGACCTTTGAGCCTGTCAAATTAATGCAAAAACTTACTTTATTGCAAGCAATATAAATAAAGAACTAAAAAATTGTAACTAAACGATTTCACCTTGAGCAATTCATACTTTAGCTATTGTAGTGATGTAGTGTCTCTTACATTGACCCGTTTCTGAAAAAAAATATTTGCGCCCAGAATCATAGCTCTATTATTCATAATTTTAAATGGCAGCAACAATTTAATTTTTTTATAAAAACGGCAATTTGGAAATTGTTCAACTTTTTCAATAACTTTTTTTTGGCAATTTTAACTAAACTACTGTTTCTTTTTTTTAATAATCTTCTGGCAAGTAATGTTTTGAATTACCTATCGTCATTTGCACACCTTTCATTGCTGTTCATTGTTGGTCATTCTCTGCATTTTAATGTTGCTGATTATTTTCTCCCTGCAATTTTTCGCCATTTTAACTAACAATTTTTCGCTTACACCACCGATTCTGAGATTCACTTATGCTTGGTTTTCATTAAAACAAAATGACTGGGATCAAATGTGCCTTAAAATGACGTGCTGGTCATTTGGTGTCAAATGCGTTTCCATTGTGTCACATAACGCATTCGAAGTCGATAAATGACTGACAACAAAACCTGCCACAAACTGACGTGCTGGTCATTTGATGTCAAATTCGCATCCATTATATCACATAACTCACTCGAAGCATATAAAGTGGTGTGTGGTCGAAAATTGACCTCAAGTCCTGCGTTCATTTATTTAAACGCATGTTTTATTATTTTCTGTTGATTCACATGCTGTCGTCTAATGAATTGACAAGGCGTCAAACGAAAAAAAAAATTAGGACATGTTAACAAATGAACTTTTCATTTCAAATTTGCCACACAGTTTGGCAATTGTCGTTATCACTGACTGTAATTTTAAATTTCAATGCAATGACAACCCGTCTTCATTGTTATGGCAGGGTTTAACGAGTGAAATCCAAGCAATATTCCAATATAAGAACACTGACGTGGTGACATATAAGTGAGGTTTAAATGAAAGAGATGTGACATCACAGCTAATAGTAGTAAACTAACCCTAAAATATGTGTCGTTTATTACATAATAATACAATTTGTTCACGCATAAAAAATTATCGATAAAATATGGTTATAATTTACTATAACATTTTTAAAAAGTTAGTTAATTATATTACCCCTACCATGGAATAATTAACAGTGTTTCACCCAGCCAGCTCCATTATGTTTGGATGAAAGGAAATCCTTTTCTGAAACGGGCTGATGCAGTATTTTAATATGGAAGAGGGTAAAATATTACAAGTATGCAAAGTACTCCAAAGCACGCATTATAGGATGTTTGCATTTGAGAGCTACATAATGCAATTATAATTGCTTAAGATAGAATTTATACACAGTAGACCCTCAATATAATGAACCCTGCCACTTCGTCTGCTGGGGCGGGCAGCAAAATTTTTCATGCTTTTGAACAAAGTAGCAAGGTTAAAATCTAGTAGGTTTTAACTGTGGTTTAAACTCGCACTGAGAAACCGGGCCTAAGCCGATTATTTGTTAAACTGTTTCAAATCATTTCAATATTATTTTTAGCCTTGCTGGGATATATTTTTTTCACTGGCTTGCTTCCACACTCCCCTGGATTATTCGTATATCATATATATTATTTCTAATTGATGTTTTTATGTACGGGCCCTTTTTCACTCTTATTTGGAATCCAAATCTCTAAATAAATTTTCGGTTGTAAAGATGGAGATTCGTGCTATTAGCGAGCTTTGGGCAATTTTGGTCGTAGCGCTTTTGTTTAGCTATATTTTATAAAAATAATTTGTTAAAAATTAACGATTGTGAGCACACAAAGAAATATATTTGTACTATGGCACTATTGTGAAATTTGCACTGCATTACCGGTAGTTGCTATTGTACGCTAGATGGCAGCGCAAGCTGTAAGTTAATAGAACAGCTGACGGGTCAGGCTCGTTTTCATATAATCCTGATAGTATTTTGTATACATTAAAACAAAAATAAATAAATGTAAGGCGCGATAACCTCCGAAGAGATTTTAGGCCGAGCTTCTCTTCCAATTTGCATCGTGCTCCTCTTTATTTTTCCTACAAATTGGCCGGACGGGACCTACATGTTTTATGCCGACTCCGAACGGCATCTGCAAGGCAGATGAGTTTTCACTGAGAGCTTTTCATGGCAGAAGCGCTTGCCAAACACTGCCGAGGGGCGACCCCGCTTAGAAAAATTTTCTTCTAATTGAAAAACCTTATTTCTAAAATTTTGATGTTGCTTTGCCCGGGGTGTGAACCCAGGGCATACGGTGTGGTAGGCGGAGAACGCTACCATCACACCACGGTGGCCGCTTACTTAATTGGCGCTTAACCGTTTAAATTGTTATGCCCATTCAATAATATGCGAGGCTTTCTCGGAATTTGCATTGTAGTGTGATTTTACGTGGATGGTCCGAGTCCAGCGCAAAACCTGCTCAGCGGGGATGAGGATATATGAGACGCATTTGTATAGCGATCCGCTTAATTCAAGATAGACGCCCGCTTGAACTCGTACCTTATGGTATTGTCTTTACGTTGTCCTTGTTTTTGTACGACGTTCATTTGCTAGTTACAGCATAGTATCCACTTCATAAGAAAATAGTAGTAGCAAAGCTATTTTGATGTTTCTTTCATCTTTCTGTTTTCTATGAAGGGGCGTCACTTCCCTGCAAGACACGTGTAGGTTATAATTAAAAATTCTTTATTTAAAAACGTATTTTGATTATATTTTATTTTGATGTCTTTACTTTTTTTGTTTTACAAATTTCAAAGAATGAAAATTTTTGATAATTGAAAAATAAATATTGAAAATTAAAATATTGGTAAAACATATTAAAATTACAAAGTTGAAAGTAACTTACACACAAAGTTAAATAAAAACAAGTAAGGACGGGACTGTCTTCCGCTGTGCAGAAGACTTCATAGCTTTCATGAATGGGGCTGAACAATAATCTTATCCCGTTCGTAATCTCTAAATAATCGGATGTATAAGATAAGAAATATATAGTGAACAGATGTACATACCTAAACGATTTTTAAGATAAATATAAAATAAAAATTGTAAAAAAACCCCCTTATCTGACCGATGGGTTGTATGGGATATATATTATATATAGCTCCGATCGAAATGATTTTTACAGGAAATCTTCTATGATATTGTAACGAATTTACTTGCAAATCCTCTTATTTGCCCTTTTGCTAAGTTCGTATCACAAAACTGTTGAATAAATAACTCCAATATTGAATAATGAAAAAATGGCCTTTATTAAAGTACTTCACAATAACACTTATACTTTGCAACTAGCTGGCTTAATAACCAAACTGATAGCTTAAATGAAACTGACTTTCAAATGATACTGCTATGGCTCGCTAGATAGCGTCTTAATCGAAACTGCTTGATAGCTCAAATCAAACTGAATTCCAGCGCCTCTACATTTGCTGTCTTTTATACTTTCTGATTTCAACGTTCGCATCTTCTAGGCGCTTCCATTTCCAGAATCTACTAGATGCCACCAGCTCTCAAACTTCTCAGCTGTAACTACAATTGCACGATTTTATAGCTTCTCTCATTGCATACTTTCAGGAGTATCTCAGATATATGCATGTGTTTGTGCATTGATTCTCCGCTGCTCGTATACGTACATGGTACATATGTGTAGACGCAATTATTGTTTCGTTTATGTAGATACATAATGATTGATCTATGGATGTGCATGATATCACTGTTTAGCATCGGCTTAGAGATAGCAGCACCCCTTAGTTCTGCTAATATTCGTAGCACTGCCCTCCACCTAAGTCTGATCGTCCCGATCAGACAAATCTCTCGATCTAAACGCTGCTAGCCTTTCTAAATGGACCACTTTCATTTTGGATCGTGGTATACCGATGGTTTGTATGATGGACACTACATCGTTGATCAGTTTTACAACTTTGTATGGGCCTTCCCAATTACACTGCAATTTCGGGGACAAACCTTTTTTACGTTGTGGGTTGTATAACAGCACCAAATCTCCTTCCTGAAAACCTTCCGAATTAATTGCTTTATCGTATCTGGCTTTCATCTTGTCACTCATAATCTTTGTTCGTTGCCTTATCAGATCATATATTTCTCTTAGCTCTTCTTCCAAATCACTAGTGGATTTCTTGACATTTCTCTCCGCATTGGCATCTATCCCAAACTTCAAATCAGCTGGCAGTCTAAGGTCATTGCCAAAATTTACTTTTACAGGGGTTTGGCCCGTTGTCTCATGCACTGCTGATCGGTAAGCCATCAAGAATAATGGTATGCGGATATCCCACTCTTTATGGTACTTGTCTACTACTTTCCTTAAGTGCTCCTCCAATGTTCTATTGAATCGTTCTACCATACCATCGGATTGAGGATGCAAGCAGTTGTCCGTGTTTTTCGAATGCCCAATGATTTACACATTTCCTGGAACACAGCTGATTCGAAATTCCTGCCTTGATCAGAATTTAACTTCATTGGTACACCATACCTTGCAACCCAATTGTTTATAAACACTTCTGCTACTGTTTCTGCTTCTTGGTTTGGGATTGGGTATACCTCTGGCCATTTACTGAAATAATCCATAACCACCAGTACGTATTTGTTTCCGTGGTTGCTGGTAGGAAATGGACCTGCGACATCCATGGCGATCCTTTCAAATGGTGCACCTGAAATATACTGCTTCATCTGGCCATGACTTCGTGTTTTGGGCCCTTTCGCTCTGTTGCAAACCTCGCAGTTGGCAATCCACTCGGTGACCGACTGACGGCAACCAACCCAATAGAATCTCTGCATAATTTTCTCGAGCGTCTTCGTGATTCCAAGATGACCTCCACTTGGACCATTATGCAGCTCGTTGAGCACGTCAGGAATCCTCTTTCTGGGAACAACTATCAGTTTCTTCTTGCATTTACCATCCTCACTTTCCCATACTCGATGAAGGCAACCGGATATCAATCCTAAACTGTTCCACTGTGCCCAATATGACTTCGCAATGGGACTCTCTGCTGACATCTCTTCTCTGTTTGGTCTTTCGTTTCGTTCGAGCCCTTGCATAACACGTGATAGATCTGTATCTTCTAGCTGACACTTTCTTAGCTGTTCCTTGTCCCATTCATCTGTACCTGTTATAGTCATTAGCCGAACATCTATAATGTCTTCTTTAGCCTCGGCCTTTGAACAGTGCTTGCATTCCAAACTACATGGTCTTCGTGACATTGCATCAGCATTTCCATGGGTACTACCTTTTCGATGCTCAATGGAAAAGTCATAGCTTTGTACTCGCTCGATCCACCGTGCCAATTGTCCTTCCGGATTACGGAACTGCAGAAGCCATTTCAACTCTGCGTGATCTGTCCTGACGCGGAATCGCTTGCCGTAGAGGTATTTGTGGAAACGTTTAATGCACTCTACCAATGCCAACAGCTCTCTCCGTGTAACGCAATAGTTCCTCTCTGGTTTTCGAATTGAACGGCTGTAATATGCAACTACCTTCTCCTGTCCATCGACCAGTTGTGATAAAACGCCTCCTATAGCATATCTGTTCGCATCTGTATCTAGAATAAACGTTGCTCCTGGGATCGGATATGCCAACATTGGGGCAGTGCACAAACGCTCTTTCAATGTTTGGAAAGCTACTTCTTGCTCCTTCTTCCATTCAAAAGCTTTATTTTTTCTTGTTAGTTCGTGGAGACTATGGGCTACGCTGGCAAAATTTGGTACAAATCGGCGGTAATATGTGCACAGCCCAAGGAAACTTCTCAATTCATGCAGATTCTGTGGTCTTGGCCAATCCTTTACTGCCTCTATCTTTTCATTCGCTGTACGGATACCTTCTGTCGCTACCTTGTGACCCAAATAATTTACTTCCTTTTTAAACAGCGCACACTCTTTGGGACTTAACTTCGGATAGCACCAGCTATTCTCTGGAAAACTTCCTCTAAGTTTTTAAGATGTTATTCAAAGTTCTTGCCCAATACGATGATGTCGTCCAGGTACACCAAGCATGTTTTCCAATGTAGTCCTTTCAATGCCTGATCCATGAGTCTCTCGAAAGTAGCTGGTGCATTACATAGTCCAATGGTCATTACTGTAAATTGCCAAAGACCATTTCCGACGCTGAAGGCTGTTTTCTCTTTGTCTTCCTCCTTCACCTCCACTTGCCAGTACTCGCTTTTCAAGTCCAGTGTGGAAAACCATTTCGTACCAGAGAGCGAGTCCAGAGTGTCGTCAATTCTTGGCAATGGGTAGCTATCCTTTTTCGTAACGTCATTCAACTTCCGGTAGTCCACGCAAAACCTCATTTTTCCATACTTCTTCTTTACAAGTACTACCGGTGAGCTCCAGGGACTAGCTGATGGTTCGATGACGCCGCTGTCGCTCATTTCTTGTATAATTTGACTCACAACTTCCCGCTTCGCCAGTGGAACCCTACGTGGAGCTTGACGTATCGGCCTCGCGTCTCTAGTGTCAATTTGATGTTTCACAACATTGGTGCGGCCCGGTTTGGAACCATCCTGGTCAAATATGTTTGCGTACTTTAGGAGCAGTTGCTTTGCCTTACTCTGATAATCTTCCTCTAGCCCCTCCGTCCATGCCGTGATGTCATTGGAAAGATCAGTATTACTAGATGAAACGTGTTCCTGGAGCTGTTCACAGTTAATAATTACTTCAGCCTCTTGGCATCTTCCCAAAATAGCTCCTTTGGTTAGTTTGAGTGGTGACTTGAACTCGTTGAGTACTCTTACCGGAATACGTCCATCTCTTTCAAATGACATCACGGCATGGACGGAGGGGCTAGAGGCAAATCAACTCTCTCTCAACTGCTCCTAAAGTAAAGTCATAGCCAGGGTTTTTCCTACAAGTATTTGCGGCTTCGACAACCCACAATTTGTTTGTCCCACAATCTCCATCAACCTTTGCCCAGATGACTGCTTCGGATTTTGGTGGTATTTGCTGACTCTCTTCCACCAGCACTCGTTTACTGCTGTAGCCTCTGTCGTAGCCGAAATTAAGTTGTACATCCATGTTCTCATATCGCATCGTCTTGCTTTGCATGTCGATCTTGATGCCCTGGTCGATTAAGAAGTCCACTCCAATTATGATTTCATTAACAATCTCTGCCACTATAAAATTGTGTACTACCGTGACGTTCCCAATTGCGACTTCACATGATACTTCTTCTAAAACCGTGCTGTCTTCTCCAGTGGCTGTACGCAATCTTGCTCCATGGAATGGTCTTATCTTCTTGTTGACTAAATCCGATCGAATAATGGAATGGGATGCACCCGTATCTACAGCCAGTAAACGTTCCTTTCCATCCACATGTCCTCCGACAGTAAGATTGCTTGACCTTCTTCCAATTTGTGAGATAGAGATTATGGAGCATTCAATTGAGGGAGCCCGCTGTCGCCCCTCGCGGCTGACTCGCTTTAGTTTAACAATTGATTGGTTTTGGAGATCTGCTCATCTCCTTCAGTTCTGCGTTTACGACCACCCACATTGTTGGAAATGTTAGGCTTGGTGTTGCAATAACGCGCAATATGCCATGGGTTGCCGTACTTGAAACATTTCGTAACTCCAGAGTTTTTCTGTTGTGATCCCTTCAGTGCTTCCAATATTGCATCTACCCACTCTGGCCTTTCTACTTCCACACGATGGGCTTTGTGCGCTGGCTTACTCAAAAGTGACGCTGTTTCCTGAGTTAGTGCATAAGATACCATTTCAGCAAATGTTTGCTTTGGGCTTGCGTATGTAGCCCGCTTTTTTTCGACGTCCCGTATGCCGTTTATGAAGCTGTGAATCTTTACCCTCTCGGTGTACTCCACGGGTGCGTCCGCATTTGCCAAATGTGCCAACCTTTCAACATCCGAGGCAATCTCCTGCAAAGTCTCATTCGCTCTTTGGTCACGGTTTTGCAACTCAATTTGGAATATCTGTTTTCCATGCTCGCTTCCATAACGTCTCTCGACAGCGGCCATCAATGCTTTATAGCTGTTCCGTTCGTACTCTGGAATAGTCTGTAAGATTTCGGCAGCTGGTCCCTTCAATGCTACGAAAAGTGCAGCAACTTTATCTTCAGCATTCCAGTTGTCCACTGTTTCGGTCTTCTCAAACTGTAGCTTAAAGTCCTGGAAAGGAACAGACCCGTCAAAGGATGGTGTTTTTACCTTTGGATTACTCGCTGAAACAGCTGGCCGATTTAGTTGTAACTGCTCCATACGACCCTTCAAATTATCGACTTCTGCCTGAAATTGAGCGATTTTTGCATCCTGCGCTTCCAGCTTTGATGATACCCTTGCTTCCTGTGCTTCTAACTGTGGAGACATTTGTGCCACCTGCAATGATAAGCGCTCCTCTTGTTCATCCATCTTGGATGTTATGCGTGTCTCCTGCGATTCCAGTTGGAATGCCATCTTGGATGTAATCTGCATCGACATTTCTGACATACGCTTTTCTTGTGCTTCAATCTTCGATGTTATTCGTGTCTCCTGGGATTCCATCTGTGATGACATATACGTTTTCTGTTCTTCTAGTTGAGATGACATTGTTTGAGCAGATATTGCAGCCAAAATCATGTTCAAGTCTGTGCTCGTAACTGTCTGCGATGTTTCGTTTTTCTCTTCAATTTTTGTTGTTGTCTCGTCCCCATCAGGATAAAAGACATACTCGTCCACATGAATTCCTTCTGCTTCCATTGCCTCTCGTAGCCGTGCCTGAAGTTCGAGTTTAACGCCGCTTGTATTCATTCCACGGCTCTCCAACTCTTTCTTCAGTTGCTGGATCTTCAATTCACTGAACTTTGCCATGTCCTTGTTGTCCTCTGGAATTTATTCAACAATTCCTCTTCTGACACCAATTGTAACGAATTTACTTGCAAATCCTATTATTTGCCCTTTTGCTAAGTTCGTATCACTAAACTGTTGAATAAATAACTCCAATATTGAATAATGGAAAAATGGCCTTTATTAAAGTACTTCACAATAACACTTATACTCTGCAACTAGCTGGCTTAATAACCAAACTGATAGCTTAAATGAAACTTACTTTCAAATGATACTGCTATGGCTCGCTAGATAGCGTCTTAATCGAAACTGCTTGAAATCTCAAATCAAACTGAATTCCAGCGTCTCTACATTTGCTGCCTTTTATACTTTCTGATTTCAACGTTCGCATCTTCTAGGCGCTTCCATTTCCAGAATTTACTAGATGCCGTCAGCTCTCAAACTTCTCAGCTGTAACTACCATTGCACGATTTTATAGCTTCTCTCCATGCATGCTTTAAGGAATATCTCAGATATATGCATGTGTTTGTGCATTGATTCTCCGCTGCTCGTATACGTACATGGTACATATGTGTAGACGCAATTATTGTTTCGTTTATGTAGATACATAATGATTGATCTATGGATGTGCATGATATCACTGTTTAGCATCGGCTTAGAGATAGTAGCACCCCTTAGTTCTGCTAATATTCGTAACAATATATTAGAATAAATATCACCAAGTTTATCGTTTTTATATTGGAAACTAAGGAAGAAATGGCCAAAAATCTTTCTATCTGAACGATCGGTTGTATGGGATAGGGATATACTATATACATATAGCTCCGATCAAAGTGATTTTTTAGGAAATCTTCTATGATATATTAGAATAAATATCTCCAAGTTTAACGTTTTTATATTGGAACATAAGGGAAAAGTGGCCAAAAATCTGTCTATCTGAACGATAGGTTGTATGGGATATATACTATATATAGCTCCGATTAAAGTGATTTTTTCAGAAAATCTTTAATGATATATTAAAATATATATCACCGAGTTTCACGTTTATACCTTCTAAATTGCGGCAGGAATGACCAAAATCGTCTTATATGAACGATCGGTTGTATGGGAGATATATGTTTTAGTGGTCCGATCCTACCGGCTCCAACAAATGTCTAATATAATACAAAAATACATCCTTGTGCCAAATTTCATTGAGATATCTCAAAATTTGAGGGACTAGTTTGCGTTCAAACAGACAGACGGACATGGCTATATCAACTCAGTTCGTCGCCCTGATCAATTCGGTATACTTAATGGTGAGTCTATCTTCTATATTTATCAACGTTACAAACATCGAACCAAAGTTAATATACCATTTCATGTTCATGAAAGGTATAATAATAAGAACCCTCAACACGATTCAGCAATGCATTAGAGGAAATTTTGTTAAAACTAAAATATTAGAATTTAAGATTCACCTAAGCTAAAGAAAAGACACAGAACATCAAAAAGAATTATTTAGAAAAAGGTAGCAGAAAACGTATGAGTTTACTTGAGAGGTGGATACTACTTGACAAGTGAGATTTTTTTTGCAACATTTCTTGAGAGTTAGAAAGGTGCTATACTTGCAAGCATTTGCCACGAAATATTTAGATTCTTGTAGAAACTAAAACTGTGCTAAAGGGCTCTAAAGTTTCAGCTGTAAGCTGTTTTTGACAGTTCATATTTAGCTACAACGATTCCGACAGTCTTTACGTTTATGTATAAACATCGCTAATTTTGGTTGATGATTTAGGGCGATTTTATAGTATTTAATCATTTTGCTTCAAGAAGTTTTCCCAATTATATAAAGAAGACAAAAACTACAGCTTTCCTATTCTCCTACGCGTTTCAATTCTTTTTTGACATCTTCAACAGGGAGTCTGATTCATTTCAGTGAAACATAAAACGATAAAATTTTTCGATTATTTCAAGAATGATTCCTAGGTACTCCTTCCATTTAGTATTTAGCTCTAATTTAATTTTATTTATTTATTATTACGGCTGTTTAGGTCTCAAACTAAACTACTAAATACAATTCATTATTAAAATCACTTACTTCTATTGAATATGCTGTCGGAATGCCATGTAATTCCGATCAGCATATTTACTAGCATGACAAACGGAGGAGTCGGGGAGTTACTATTTTAAGGGAGGTTGGAAAAGACGTGTTTCCAATCCTCCAGTGTTCCCAGCATAAGGCAATACAATTTTGAACATATATTTTCATTTAAGACGCTGTTGGAATGCATGAAGTTTCCGATCAGCACAGCTCAACATGTAATGGGAGGTTGAAAAGGATGTGTTTCTAATTTCCCCTGTTCGAACTTTTGTTTTGCCTTATTTTATTTTATTTTATTTAATTATGAGTGGTATCTCAAAGTGATGAACAATGTTTATTAGAAGGTTGGAAAGAACGTGTTTCCAATTCTGTCCCGAATCACGCTGAAAGGACGTTGTGTACCATCAACGCAGCAACTGTCGGTCTTTGCATTCCCCATCATGTGTCCGTACATGAAAAATCAAAAATAAGGACAATTAAAAACACCATACCCAATATAAGACCTGTGTTATATACTTCATAATTTTTAACCTCTGCCGATTTTATATTTGCTCATTGTTAACCTAATCTGATTTGCTTTAAAAAACTAGAAGCATAATAAATCCGCTACTATTAACTTACTCATGTCACTTTTTTCACACCATCTTGTGGACACATGTTTTGTCTGTCTTCGTCTGTTAGAGACTGGCTGCTCCTTGCAACCCTACACTTTTAGATCAGTCAGCCGTACACCACTAGAACAAACAATGTATCGCCTAACTGTTGCTGTTGCATATCAAAAGAAGCATATCAAATTGATTAATGAAAATTGTTGCTATGGGCTCTTATGTAAGAACATGTTTTACGTACATGTCTACAAATTCCAGTTATTGTCAACCAGCGAGGAGAATTAAACACAATTATGCTGCAGGATATACGTCGGTCTCGAAAATTTCTCTAACCATCGCAGATAAACACATAAAAGGAGAGCAGACAAGTGTGCTTAGTGTTGATGAGGAAACATGTGCATTTATTTATGAGCAACGTTATTGTCATTGTTATGATTTTATTTATCTTTGCTTTTTGTTTTGTTTCCTTACTTCAAACATTTCTCATGCCACATGTGCAACAGCAAATGTATGAACAGTAGCGAATATTAAAATAGCAGTGGCAATTGTTTACTTCAATTTTCATCAATGAAATTATTTTATTTAATAATTTGGAAAAAATTTAAACAACATGACATCAGGACGCAGAAGCTGCAATTTACGTCCGAAGAGATTTAAGCTGAGCTTCCCTTCCAATTTACGTCGTGCACCTTTTTAATTTCCCCTGCCAATTGGTGGGCTCGGACCTCCCTACATGTCTTATGCCACTCCGGCATCTGCAAGGTAGATAAATTTTCACTGAGAAGATTTTCATGCAGAAATAGAATAAAAGGGTTTGCCAAATCACTGCCGACGAGCGAACGTATTTTTGATGCTACTTTGCCCGAGAGTTGAACCCAAGACCTTCGGAGAGTTAGCCGGAATACGCTACCACAACACCACGGCGGCCGCTGTTTTGATTATAAATAAATAAATCTCTTCAAAGCCTTTTCTGTTAGGAGTGGAACTCGAACGCGCCTTCCCGCGATGATTGAACTGTTGACAAACACATTCAGCCAAAGCTATGCCTTTGTTGTTGTGCAATTTTTCCCAATTGCCTTCTTTGCATAGATTTATTCTTTGGATATTAATATTTTGTATGTTGGCTTGTAACAAAGCTAGGCTTCGTTCTTGGCCGTTCGTTTTAAGAACTGATTTTCTTTGTTCTATTTATAGAAATACAATAAAAAAATGTCCCAAATTATTAAATAAATAAAAAATACAATAAATTCAACAATAGCAACAATTTTCGGCGATATAAAAAAAATCTCACCCTTTGTATGAAGAATAACCTTAAACACCTTTCGGAAAATAAATTTTTAAAGATTAATTTTTAAAGATTAGAGACCTATAATCAACACTTTGTTAGTTTAAATTCGATTGGGCTACAAAACTGCATACACAAAAAAATCCAAATAAAAAGTTCGAATTTTTCGTACATTTAACTCGAGTTTTCGAATTTTTTCGAGCATTTTTCTGACATTGGTTTGCATGGTACCAGTTACAAAATTTACCGAAATGTTTGCATGAAATAACGAAAATAAAAGTTTAATTAATAAAATTTGTTAAAAATCGACACTGCTAGTTTTCTGTTCCTAGCTGTATTTAGTCTTTCAAGTTTCCGGTGCAACAAAGATCGCGGAAAAAAGTCTACATATTACACATATGTGCGACGCAGTCCATGGCCAATGCCGAAAAATACTTTCTTTGATTTCTATTATTTCCTGAGCATAATTTTTCTTAAATTTTTTTTTTTTTTTTTCATCTCCTACTTGAATTTTTCTGCATCTGTGAGGTATGCATAAATATGTCAACGGATGTTATGGTATTTACTGTTAGATGGCATTTTCTTTTTTTTCATCATTTAATAGCTGTGCGAGTTGAGTTTATGTGTTTATATTGTCACCAGAGTGCATTTCGTACTTGACATCAATAATAATGACTTGTTTAAAGCTATTTTACACTAAAGTACTTTGGAGTTGTTTCCACATGAACATAAAATGGTTAAATTATTTCTAGATACACACATAAGGTCTTGTTTAGTATGAGCATCAGGCAACATAAGAAAAAAATTAAATAACCAAATTTAATCTTTTAACCAATTTATCAAGTGCCCAACCCACAAACGTTATCCATTCTAAAAATTGTTTAGTCAAACGGTTTATTTCGCAAGAAAATGCACCGACAACATAGGTAACATGCACACTAAAAACCTAAAAATTTATGTTCCCATCTAACCAATTACCGATGGCATAGAAGTACCTGGTAGATACAATAAGGTACAATTAGAAATTCTATTTTACGGTACTTGTGGCCTAGATGGTACCGACGTCAAGCTTTTGCTACGTGGAATAATGTATGCAGTCTTATAGCGGAGAACTCAACCTCCATGGTGTATCATCTTCCAATGACAAGAACCTGACCGACTTCGCCGCAGCTTAAGATTCGGTCATCCAGCTCTATCCCATGGACAAACAAATACTATAAATAATAAATATATACTTGGAGCGATTAACCTCCGAGGAAATTTAACCCTTTCGAACCTGAAAGCAACCAGCAGGAAAATTTCTGGTTTATTGATTATTTTAGCTTAGTATAGGCCTTAAAAGTAGAAAATTTTGAAGTGGAGTCTCTACCCCCTCCAGGGAGGTCTAGGTGGTGGGACATACATATGTGTCGCATTCGGTGTTTTGAGCGAGAAGTATAGGTCCCGTGGGCACAGAAATAGGTGTATAATAAATTTTTTTTAATTACTAAAGGTTACAGAATGTCGGCAAGCTCTAAATGGGACATATTTATACAAACAAACAAACCGAATGAGACACATAGAACCGTTACCTGAACTTTAATATACCAGACGGTACAGTTTTTAATGATTTTAAATGGAAAATTTAGATTTTAGTTATAAGAAAAATTTTTCTGGGATGTATGTGTCCCAACAGGCCCGAAAGGGTTAAGCCGAGCTTCTCTTTAAATTTGCGTCGTGCTCCTTTTGATTTTCGCTACAAGTTGGAGGGACGGGACCTGCATGTTTTATGGCGACTCCGAACGGTATCCGCAAGGCTTGAGTGTTTCTGAGAAGTTTTTCTTGGCAGAAATACACTTGGAGTGTTTGCCAAATCACTTCAGAGAGGCGACCCCAATTAGAAAAACTTGTTTTTAATTCCAAAAACTTTTTTTTTGTTACTGTCATTTTGCCCGAGAGTTGAACTTAGGACTCTCGGTGTTGTAGGCAGAGCACGCTACCACCAACTCTGACAAAATATTTGAACATTCAAAACGGATTTACTAAAAACAAAGCAAACTCGCTGGTACAAACGACAACTAAGACGTGAAAATATGTGCATAAGTCTTTGCTTGTGACGTCTGTTTATGATTTAGAGAGGGACAAACATAGTCCGTATGTAAAATATCTACCAAAGGTATCCCACAGTGCGGCGCGATATCGCCTCTTCTATGAATACTGAAAGTTAAAGAAATTCTAGAAACCTTCAGAACAAAAGAAACGATGGCAGTCGCTTACGCCGACGACTTAGTAATTGAGATCACAGGTAACGGCACTTTTCGGCATTTTGCGATGGGCAGTGCAAAATGAGCTGGAAATAGATCCAAAAAACGGAACTTGGCCTGTTCACAAGAAAAACAAAAATCATATAACTTATTGAGGATACAATCTACACCGACGGCTCGAAAATGGAAAAGGGAACTGGAGCTGGCATGTACCTAACATATCGACAGTTAAGCCACAGACAGATCAACAATGCTGCTTTAAGATAGTGTGGTCAGCCAAGCCGCGTTAAGGGCATTTGAGTTTAACATGATAAAATTGCATATAGTGCGAAGGTGTCGAGCCTCGCTGGCTTCTATAAGTCATATCAATATCTGCCTTTGCTGGGTCCCGGGGCACAGCGGTATTGAAGGGAATGAACTCGCCGATGGGATGGATAGGACAGGTTCAGTTTTGGACAAGGTTCAGAAATTGGCATAAGCGAGGCAGACAGCTTAGGGCAACGGAATTGATATGCATCAACCGCGATAGTTACGAGGTCCTATGGTTCTTTTGGACATGTTTGGATAGGAAAGGAACTAGCTTCGTTCTCTAGCTAAACAAATCTGCAATGAGAGTACTTAAGGGTGTCACTACAGGTCTTTGTGAAATTGCACCGATGCTCCGACCGTGGCGCATACCAACAATCTTCCTCTACAGAAGTTGTCAAGAAAAGGAAGAAGAGAGGTCAATTCATAACTTTCTCTGCCGATGTTTAGAACTGCAGACAGGATGACTCAGATTTTTGCAAATACTCAAATATAAATCTCAGAGGTAGGGAAGGTCGATGTTTTGCTCCTACTTAAGCTGAGGAATACTAGACAAGTAATCTGGTTGGACGAATAAGCAGCCACCTAGCACCTACTGCAGGCACACAAAATGGGCAAAAATGTCTTCTAGTAAAAGTTTGGGATGCACGCTTTCTTAACCTAACCTGGTCCATCCGCGACACTTGCCATTTCCGTGGTGCACAATGGGACTGTTTACTTATTTTTGATGGAGTTGTTTGATCTATGTGTGGCTACCAAAGTAAATGGTAACATTTTTAAAACTTTTAGGGATAAACCATTGAGTGGCATCAATTATGGCTTTCGAGTAGATCGTCGTACTGGGAGCAAGCAGAAAATATCCCTAAAATTTGCTGTCAAGTTAGGATCAACAATAACGTCGCTTTCCCGCTCGCATCTGGCTAAGAACGGTATGTTGTCTTGTTTCTAGACTGATGATTTTGTCATTGTGAGGCATATGTTATTTCCCGAAACTGTACCGAATTACCGGTACAATTTAGCAGTTGGCCATCACTGGTGCAGAGACTGTCAGTAAAACTACATGTGTGTGAGTGTACAGGTCGTTCGCATATGATGCACCGCAAATGCCAAAGTTTATAGACGCTTTGGAATGTTAGCACACTGGCCCGCAGCCAGCAGCCACAAGCCGACCAAGGTATCCAATCACATACCAACAACACATAAGTAGGTATGTAACTTCAGACAAAATCGTACTAAGCTTTAGTTGCCAGCTACGTTAAGACTGTTTTTGGCGTCACTTAGTTATTCGCTAGTTTGCGAGGTAAACATGCGAACAAAGGTAGGCGCATACACAAGATCTAGCTGCATAGTTTATACTTGCATTATGCAATGTTGCACGATATACGATGCACTCCATTGCCATGCAAACCCACCTGACTGACTGCTTCATTCCGAGCAAGCTTGGGAAAAACAAGTTTGCCCCGCATTGCACATTCTTTTGCGACGCCAACGACAGCTACCAAGTCAGAGTCAAACAACATTCAAATTCCTTCAATAGGCGCATGAGTTGGCAACAACAAATTTACAAGAAAAAAAGTTGTCGAACAACAGTTTTGAACAGCTGTAGGCGAGAAAAAAAAAACGCATAATAGAAATAGCTAAACCAATTAGGGAAGGCTAAGTTCGGGTGTAACCGAACATTACATACTCAGGTGAGAGCTTTGGAGACAAAATAAGGGAAAATCACCATGTAGGAAAATGAACCTAGGGTAACCCTGGGATGTGTTTGTATGACATGGATATCAAATGGAAGGTATTAAAGAGTATTTTAGAAAGGAGTGGGCCACATTTTGGAGATATCACCATAAGGTGGACCAGGGGTGACTCTAGAATGTGTTTGTACGATGTGGGTGTCAAATTAAAGGTATTATTGAGGGTTTTAAAAGGGAGTGGCCCTTAGTTGTATATGTGAAGGCGTTTTCGAGATATCGATCAAAATGTGGACCAGGGTGACCCAGAACATCATCTGTCGGGTAGCGCTAATTTATGTATATATGTAATACCACGAACAGTATTCCTGCCATGATTCCAAGGGCTCTTGATTTCGCCCTGCAGAACTTTTTCATTTTCTTCTACTTAATATGGTAGATGTCACACCCATTTACAAAGTTGTTTCTAAAGTTATATTTTGCGTCAAAAAACCAATCCAATCACCATATTTCATCCCTTTTTCCGCATTAAAAGTATTCTAGACAAATTAAATGAAAAAGGGCGGAGCCACGCCCATTTTGAAATTTTATTATACTCAGTTGAGCAGAGCTCACAGAGTATATTAAGTTTGATTGGATAACGGTTGGTTGTACATATATAAAGGAATCGAGATAGATATAGACTTCCATATATCAAAATAATCAGGATCGAAAAAAAATTTGATTGAGCCATGTCCGTCCGTCCGTCCGTCCGTCCGTCCGTCCGTCCGCCCGTTAACACGATAACTTGAGTAAATTTTGAGGTATCTTGATGAAATTTGGTATGTAGGTTCTTGAGCACTCATCTCAGATCGCTATTTAAAATGAACGATATCGGACTATAACCACGCCCACTTTTTCGATATCGAAAATTTCGAAAAACCGAAAAAGTGCGATAACTCATTACAAAAGACAGATAAAGCGACGAAACTTGGTAGATGGGTTGACGTTATGACGCAGAATAGAAAATTAGTAAGATTTTGGACAATGGGCGTGGCCCCGCCCACTTTTACAAGAAGGTAATTTAAAAGTTTTGCAAGCTGTAATTTGGCAGTCGTTGAAGATATCATAATGAAATTTGGCAGGAACGTTACTACTATTACTCTATATGTGCTAAATAAAAATTAGCAAAATTGGATTAAGAACACGCCCGCTTTTTAAAAAAAAATTTTTTTAAATTCAAATTTTAACAAAAAATTTAATATCTTTACTGTATATAAGTAAATTAAGTCAAAATTCAACTCCAGTAATGATATGATGCAACAAAATACAAAAATAAAAGAAAATTTCAAAATGGGCGTGGCTCCGCCCATTTTCATTTAGTTTGTCTAGAATACTTTTATTGCCATAAGTCGAACAAAAATTTACCAATCCTTCTCAAATTTGGTAGGAGCATAGATTCTATGACGGTAACTGTTCTCTGTGAAAATGGGCGAAATCGGTGGAAGCCACGCCCAGTTTTTATACACAGTCCACCGTCTGTCCTTCCGCTCGGCCATTAACACAATAACTTGAGCAAAATCCGATATATCTTTACTAAACTTAGCCCACGTACTTACCTGAGCTCACTTTTTCTTGGTATAAAAAATGGGCGAAATCTGGCCATAACCACGCCCACTTTATCGAAATCGAAAATTACGAAAAATGAAAAAAATGCCATAATTCTATACCAAATACGAAAAAAGGGATGAAACATGGTAACTGGATTGGTTTGTTGACGCAAAATATAACTTTGGAAAAATCTTTGTAAAATGGGTGTGACACCTACCATATTAAGTAGAAGAAAATGAAAAAGTTCTACAAGGCGGAATCAACAGCCCTTGGAATCTTGGCAGGAATACTGTTAGTGGTATTGCATATATAAATAAATTAGCAGTACCTGACAGATAATTTTCTGGATCACCTGGTCCACATTTTGGTGGATATCACGAGAACGCCTTCACATATACATCTAAGGGCCACTCGCTTTTAAAACCCTCATTAATACCTTAATTTGATATCCATATCGTACAAAAACATACCAGAGTCACCCCTGTCCCACCCTAATGGCGATATCTCGAAAAGGCGTCCACCTATAGAACTAATGCCCCCTCTCTCTTAAAATGCTAGTAACACCTTTCGTTTGATACCCATATCGTACAAACATTCTAGAGTAACCCCTGGCCCACCCTAATGGCGATATCTCGAAAAGGCGTCCACCTATAGACCTAGTGTCCACTCCCTCTTAAAATGCTCAGTAACACCTTTCGTTTGATACCCATATCGTACAAACATTCTAGAGTCACCCCTGGCCCACCCTAATGGCAATATCTCGAAAAGGCGTCCACCTATACACCTAATGCCCACTCCCTCTTAAAATGCTCAGTAACAGCTTTCGTTTGATACCCATATCGTACAAACATTCTAGAGTCACACCTGGCCCACCCTAATGGCGATATTTCGAAAAGGCATCCACCTATAGAACTAAGGATTACTCCCTTTTAAAATACTCATTACCACCTTTCATTTGATACCCATATCGTACAAACACATTCTAGAGTCACCCTGGCCCACCCTAATGGCGATATCTCGAAAAGGCGTCCACCTATAGACCTAATGTCCACTCCCTCTTAAAATGCTCAGTAACACCTTTCGTTTGATACCCATATCCTACAAACATTCTAGAGTCACCCCTGGCCCACCCTAATGGCGATATCTCGAAAAGGCGTCCACCTATAGACCTAATGTACACTCCCTCTTAAAATGCTCAGTAACACCTTTCGTTTGATACCCATATCGTACAAACATTCTAGAGTCACCACTGTCCCACCCTAATGACGATATCTCGAAAAGGCGTCCACCTATAGACCTAATGCCCACTCCCTCTTAAAATGCTCAGTAACACCTTTCGTTTGATACCCATATCGTACAAACATTCTAGAGTCACACCTGGCCCACCCTAATGGCGATATCTCGAAAAGGCGTCCACCTATAGAACTAAGGATTACTCCCTTTTAAAATACTCATTACCACCTTTCATTTGATACCCATATCGTACAAACACATTCTAGAGTCCACCTGGCCCACCCTAATGGCGATATCTCGAAAAGGCGTCCACCTATAGACCTAATGCCCACTCCCTCTTAAAATGCTCAGTAACACCTTTCGTTTGATACCCATACCGTACAAACATTCTAGAGTCACCCTTGGTCCAGCTTTATGGCGACATCTCGAAAAGGCGTCCACCTATAGAACTAAGGATTACTCCCTTTTAAAATACTCATTACCACCTTTCATTTGATACCCATATCGTGCAAACACATTCTAGAGTCACCCTGGCCCACCCTAATGGCGATATCTCGAAAAGGCGTCCACCTATAGACCTAATGCCCACTCCCTCTTAAAATGCTCAGTAACACCTTTCGTTTGATACCCATATCGTACAAACATTCTAGAGTCACCCTTGGTCCACCTTTATGGCGATATCTCGAAAAGGCGTCCACCTATAGAACTAAGGATTACTCCCTTTTAAAATACTCCTTACCACCTTTCATTTGATACCCATATCGTACAAACACATTCTAGAGTCACCCCTGGCCCACCCTAATGGCGATATCTCGAAAAGGCGTCCACCTATAGACCTAATGCACACTCCCTCTTAAAATGCTCAGTAACACCTTTCGTTTGATACCCATATCGTACAAACATTCTAGAGTCACCCCTGGCCCACCCTAATGGCGATATCTCGAAAGGGCGTCCACCTATAGACCTAATGCCCACTCCCTCTTAAAATGCTCAGTAACACCTTTCGTTTGATGCACATATCGTACAAACACATTCTAGAGTCACCCCTGGCCCACCCTAATGACGATATCTCGAAAAGGCGTCCACCTATAGACCTAATGCCCACTCCCTCTTAAAATGCTCAGTAACACCTTTCATTTGATTCCCATATCGTACAAACACATTCTAGAGACACCCCTGGTCCACCTTTATGGCGATATCTCGAAAAGTAGTCCACCTATAGAACTAAGGATTACTCCCTTTTAAAATACTCATTACCACCTTTCATTTGATACCCATATCGTACAAACACATTCTAGAGTCCACCTGGCCCACCCTAATGGCGATATCTCGAAAAGGCGTCCACCTATAGACCTAATGCCCACTCCCTCTTAAAATGCTCAGTAACACCTTTCGTTTGATACCCATACCGTACAAACATTCTAGAGTCACCCTTGGTCCAGCTTTATGGCGACATCTCGAAAAGGCGTCCACCTATAGAACTAAGGATTACTCCCTTTTAAAATACTCATTACCACCTTTCATTTGATACCCATATCGTGCAAACACATTCTAGAGTCACCCTGGCCCACCCTAATGGCGATATCTCGAAAAGGCGTCCACCTATAGACCTAATGCCCACTCCCTCTTAAAATGCTCAGTAACACCTTTCGTTTGATACCCATATCGTACAAACATTCTAGAGTCACCCCTGGCCCACCCTAATGGCGATATCTCGAAAAGGCGTCCACCTATAGACCTAATGTCCACTCCCTCTTAAAATGCTCAGTAACACCTTTCGTTTGATACCCATATCCTACAAACATTCTAGAGTCACCCCTGGCCCACCCTAATGGCGATATCTCGAAAAGGCGTCCACCTATAGACCTAATGTACACTCCCTCTTAAAATGCTCAGTAACACCTTTCGTTTGATACCCATATCGTACAAACATTCTAGAGTCACCGCTGTCCCACCCTAATGACGATATCTCGAAAAGGCGTCCACCTATAGACCTAATGCCCACTCCCTCTTAAAATGCTCAGTAACACCTTTCGTTTGATACCCATATCGTACAAACATTCTAGAGTCACACCTGGCCCACCCTAATGGCGATATCTCGAAAAGGCGTCCACCTATAGAACTAAGGATTACTCCCTTTTAAAATACTCATTACCACCTTTCATTTGATACCCATATCGTACAAACACATTCTAGAGTCCACCTGGCCCACCCTAATGGCGATATCTCGAAAAGGCGTCCACCTATAGACCTAATGCCCACTCCCTCTTAAAATGCTCAGTAACACCTTTCGTTTGATACCCATACCGTACAAACATTCTAGAGTCACCCTTGGTCCAGCTTTATGGCGACATCTCGAAAAGGCGTCCACCTATAGAACTAAGGATTACTCCCTTTTAAAATACTCATTACCACCTTTCATTTGATACCCATATCGTGCAAACACATTCTAGAGTCACCCTGGCCCACCCTAATGGCGATATCTCGAAAAGGCGTCCACCTATAGACCTAATGCCCACTCCCTCTTAAAATGCTCAGTAACACCTTTCGTTTGATACCCATATCGTACAAACATTCTAGAGTCACCCTTGGTCCACCTTTATGGCGATATCTCGAAAAGGCGTCCACCTATAGAACTAAGGATTACTCCCTTTTAAAATACTCCTTACCACCTTTCATTTGATACCCATACCGTACAAACACATTCTAGAGTCACCCCTGGCCCACCCTAATGGCGATATCTCGAAAAGGCGTCCACCTATAGACCTAATGCACACTCCCTCTTAAAATGCTCAGTAACACCTTTCGTTTGATACCCATATCGTACAAACATTCTAGAGTCACCCCTGGCCCACCCTAATGGCGATATCTCGAAAGGGCGTCCACCTATAGACCTAATGCCCACTCCCTCTTAAAATGCTCAGTAACACCTTTCGTTTGATGCACATATCGTACAAACACATTCTAGAGTCACCCCTGGCCCACCCTAATGACGATATCTCGAAAAGGCGTCCACCTATAGACCTAATGCCCACTCCCTCTTAAAATGCTCAGTAACACCTTTCATTTGATTCCCATATCGTACAAACACATTCTAGAGACACCCCTGGTCCACCTTTATGGCGATATCTCGAAAAGGCGTCCACCTATAGAACTAAGGATTACTCCCTTTTAAAATACTCATTACCACCTTTCATTTGATACCCATATCGTACAAACACATTCTAGAGTCACCCCTGGCCCACCCTAATGGCGATATCTCGAAAAGGCGTCCACCTATAGACCTAATGCCCACTCCCTCTTAAAATGCTCAGTAACACCTTTCATTTGATTCCCATATCGTACAAACACATTCTAGAGACACCCCTGGTCCACCTTTATGGCGATATCTCGAAACGGCGTCCACCTATGGAACTAAGGATCACTCCTTTTCAAAATACTCATTAACAGCTTTCATTTGATACCCATATCGTACAAACACATTATAGAATCACCCCTGGTCCACCTTAATGGGGACATCTCGAAAAGGCGTCCACCGATAGACCTAAGGCCCACTCCCTCTTAAAATGCTCAGTAACACCTTTCATTTGATACCCATATCGTACAAACAAATTCTAGAGTCAGCCCTGGTCTACCTTTATGGCGATATCCCTAAATGGCGTTCATCCATAGAACTATGGCCTATTCTCTCTTAAAATACTCTTTAATACCTTTCATTTGATACACATGTTATACAACCACATTCCAGGGTTACCCCAGATTGATTTTCCTTATTTTGTCTCCATAGCTCTCAACTGAGTATGTTATGTTCGGTTACACCCGAACTTAGCCTTCCTTACTTGTTTTATTTTTGTATTTGGTTTCACCATATCATTACTGGAGTTGAATGTTGACATAATTTACTTATATACTGCAAAGATATTAACTTTTCTTTTAGAATTTGACTTAAAATTTTTTTTTTTAAAGTGGGCGTGGTCGTTCTCTGATTTTGCTAATTTTTATTAAGCATACATATAGTAATAGGAGTAAGGTTCTTGCCAAATTTCATCATGATATCTTAAACGACTGGAAAATTACAGCTTGCAAAAACTTTTAAATTACCTTCTTTTAAAAGTGGGCGGTGCCACGCCATTGTCCAAAATTTTACCAATTATCCATTCTGCGTCATAAGTCAACCCACCTACCAAGTTTCATCACTTTATCCGTCTTTGGTAATGAATTATCGCACTTTTTCGGTTTTTCGAAATTTTCGATATCGAAAAAGTGGGCGTGGTTATAGTCCAATTTCTTTCATTTTAAATAGCGATCTGAGATGAGTGCCCAGGAACCTACATACCAAATTTCATCAAGATACTTCAAAATTTACTCAAGTTATCGTGTTAACGGACGGACGGACGGATATGGCTCAATCAAATTTTTTTCGATACTGATGATTTTGATATATGGAAGTCTATATCTATCTCGATTCCTTTATACCTGTACAACCAACCGTTATCCAATCAAAGTTAATATACTATGTGAGCTCTGCTCAACTGAGTATAAAAACAAGTGTGCAAAAATGCAACAACATAAACGTTGTATGGTGCAAATACAGTTTTTTATGGGCGTCGGTGGTGGAAATTCATCCTTGCAAAGGCAAACAAGTTCCACTGCAAGTATTTCTCCTGTCTTTGATGATCTGCAATCTTGCACAGATTTCACATTCCATTGTGTATTATCAGTAGTTGCTTTTTCGCTCTTTATTATAAATACTGAGAAATTGCATTTGTCTAAGAAACACATATGGTTGCTCTTAAGTAATAAATGCTACAGGCGCGAAAGAAATACACCCAAAGTTAGGTTAGGTTAGCTTGACTGGTGGTATGAAGGCCCTTTCTGATACCAGATAGCACGAGGGCGGCGGGAGCTATAGCTACTTAGACACAATATAGTTTAGCATAAGGCACATATTAACACTAGATCAGTGGCCACCAAAACAGAAATTGTAGCTGTGTCGGTAAGAGTTAAATCATCGTAGTGCTATAGTTGTTGATTAACTAGCAACGAGGCAAAACGTATGCACGCATGTTTGGAAGCCCCCAAAAATAATTCGTAAAAATGCTTTAAAATATTCTTTTATTGCTTGAGTTTAACAAAAAAAAAACTAAAACAAAATATTTTGCTAACAATTAAAACGTTAGCAAAACATGTTTTTTGAAACACACAAATAAACACATAGGGAATAAACGAATAAGATGATAATATATGTGAGGTGAGCGCGAATAATCAATTCTCTAGCTGGTCACCTCTGCTCGAGATAAACCCTCCAGCGATCCATTTGAGCCGAGACCGAAATATTTTTCTCTGAGTTTGACAATAACTGGAAAGTCAAGCTTGTACACATAGGGAGTCAGGGATCCAAGTGACAGTTGCCTGAGTTACTGCTCGGACTCGAGATGAAGCCGATCCTAAGCATTAAATATTTCAATGCAATGGCAGTAGTGTTCATGCAACCTCGGACCACCATCAATCGCGTCACAGTTGAGGTTTGGAGCTTCAAAGCCACTTGGCTATCCGAGAAGATGGTAAATGCTCTTACCGTAGTTTCACTGGAAAAAATACCATTCACCAAATCCCTAACCTCATGAAGCACCGCTTAAAATACACTACAGATATTGGGAAGCTGAAACTGGCGGCTTATATCGAGCTCCTTGTAGAAAGAACAGAATGGTGAAAGGTGAAACGATTTAGAATACTATACGTGGACCAATTAAATCAACCAACCGGCAGTTGCTCTGGTACCTGAAAGCCGGGAATGAAAATTATTGTTATCTTCTATTTATAAGTTTAAAAAATCAAACCAATGAAGTCTTTGAGCAAGGATGGTTTTTATTTAGAAAAAACTTTCAGTTATAATCTCCGAAGAGATCTAAAACTGAGCTTCTCTTCCAATTTGCGTCATGCTCCTATTTCTTTTTTTCCTACAAATTGGCGGGATGGGACCTACTTGTTTTATGCCAACTCCGAACGGCATCTGCAAGGCAGATGAGTTTTCACTGAGAGCTTTTCATGGCAGAAATACACTCGGAGGGCTTTCCAAGCACTGCCGAGGAGCGACACCGCTTGGAAAAATTTTCTTTTAATTGAAAAAACTTGTTTCTAATGTTTCTTGATGATGCTTTTTCCGGGGCGTGAACCGAGGATCTTCGGTGTGGTAGGGGGAGCAAGCTAACATCACACCACGGTGGCCGCCAGTACTAAAAATCGAAGATTTCAAAAAAGTTAACAGTTCTAAAAACTCAGTTTTCAAAGAAAAGAAACGGGTTCCAAAAAAGTTACCGCATCCAAAAAAAAAACCTAGGAAGTAATCAGTTTTGGTAAAGTAACCGGTTCCGAAAAAAGTAACTGGTTTCGATAAAAATAGGCGGTTTCGAAAATATTGTCAATTTCTGATAAGCTTTTCCAGTGTGATCGTTGAGCAAACTTATGGTAACACTATGGACCCATTCAGTCTACGTGAGGCCCTCACGGACCAGCTAGTTCAACCTAACCTCACCAGATACCAAAAAAATATAACTATATATATATATATATATATAATATAAATATTACCAAAAAGGAAAATATACACGCTCTAGAAAAGGAACTAGTTTCAAAAACTAACCGGTTACCAAAAGTAAACCAGTTCCAAAAACAAAATCCGTTCCAAGAAAGTTAAAATTTACAAAATCTACCGATTCCAAAAAAGTTTCGCAAAAAGGAACCGCTTCCAAAAATATAACCGGTTACAAAAAAGTAGCCAGTGCCAAAAAAGTAGTCAGTTCTAAAAAACGAGCCTGTTCTAAAAAACCAAAGAGGTTTCAAAAAAATCACTTCCAAAAAAGAACAATTTTCAAACAGCATTTTATCATAAAATGTAACCGGTTGCGATGAAAACAACCATTTCCAAAAAAGTAACCGATTCCAAAATATATAGCCAGTTGCAAAAAAGGAACCGAGAAAAATAACCGGTCCCACAAAAAAAAACCACTGCAAAAAAAATATCAGTGCTAAATTAAACCGTTTAACAACAAACCGGTTCCAAAAAAGACGCTGCTTACAAAAAAATTAGTTACAAGCTTGTAATAATTCTCAAATATAAAAACAAACTTTCCCAAAAAATAACCGGCTCCAAAGTATTTACCAGTCCTATAAAAACCAGGTCCAGTAACGATTTTCAAAAACTCTATCTATTAAGAAAAACTACTCGTTCTTCAAAAATGAGAAATTTAAAAATGTAAGAGATTTCTTAGAAAATAACCGGTTAGTAACGGATTGTCTGATCCAAACCAATTAATTGTTCCATAAAACTGTTCGGTGCAATTAAAGTTTCCGCTTAAATAAAAGCAATTGATTCCAAAATATGAGCGATTTAAAAAAAAAATTTGCGGAGTAAAACAAGGAAACCCGTTCAAATAAGTAACCGATTCCCAAAAAGCAACTATTTCGAAAAAACAAACCAATCTAAGAAAGACTCAGAAAATGTAAATGTAAAAAAGTAATCAGTTCTAAAAAAAAGTAACCAGTTAACCGGTTCATACAAAGTTACTGGATCCAAACAAGTAACTTGTTCCAGAAAACTTACCGGTTCAGTTAAAGTACCAGGTAGTTTAAGTAGATAAAGTAATCGTAAATAAAGATCAGTAGGTAAAGTATTCGGTTCCAAAAAAGTGGCCAATTCCAAAAAAGTAACCGGTTCAAAAAATCTGTCAGCCTAGCAATCATAAAATATTCAATTAACCTAAAATATTCAATATAAACATGAATAAAGCGTTCAAACAAATAAAACCAACTTTAGTCATATTCTTCGCAGTGTAAAAGAGTTCCCCATGTAATAAAATAATAATAGCCAACGTATGAAGACGATTTCCGAAACACAAATTTACGTATTTGAACATAGGGAAAATAGAAAACTAAACAACAAATCATTCATAGCAAATGCCAAACAACAACTTTTGCTTACTTAGAGCAACGTGCAGAGGTAAATTTTTCCCTTTCGAATCGATCAACCAAATCAACAAAACCAAAAAAGACCAGCGAATTAAATGCAGAAGAACCAGCAGCAGAGCGTATCGCCGACACTAGGCCATATTAAATGCTGTTCATTATATGCCTTACATACTGAAATACAAATATATTTCAATATATGGCTGTGAATGAACTGAGTAAAAAAGAATGCATTTTGTATGCATATATTGCATGCGGAATAATGCGATGTAGTTATTGTTTATGTGTGTGTGTGTAGCAAACAAAAGAAAATCAACTGATCGTTTGGAAAATAACTGCAAAAGGGCAGCTGCTGTCAGCCAACCCTCCCCTGGCTCTCTATTCCAGACAGTGTACCTACGACGACGACGCACCTTCGAAGAATTTTCAATTATCTACGCACATTGCCTGCTTGTAAATAATTTGTTGTTGTTAGCTTTTTTTTTACATTGCATATTTCCTATATTGTATGTTTTATTGTTTATTTTAAATTCTTCAGTAAGTTTTGTTTGTTTCATTTTTAGTTTGGTAAAAATGTCTACTTTTGATGGCTGCACGATCAATTGCTTTGTGTTTACATTAGACCATTTGGAATTTTTTTTAGTATCACAAATTATAAGTTTAAACTGAATTTACAAATTTCCTTGAGCAAATCGACGGCTGAGTGGAATATCATCCTATCTCGGCTGCTAGTTCGAAAACGTCCTCTCTGAGAATATTTTTCGAAAACACTGTATTTCAGAATTTGCTTCGAAAACGCCTTATCTCAGAAACGCCCCTGCTAATGTCAGAGTGTATTGCATATAAGCTCAGATATGGCGTTTTTGAAACAAACTCTGAGATAGGGCGCTCTTCAAGCAATTTCTGAAATAGAGTGTCATTCAAATGTTTTTTAAGGAGGGGTTTCGAAGCGGCACACAGTGGTCGGTCTTATATGGAGCTGGTGGCCAAAAATACTTCCAGTAGAGATATCAACGTAAACCTTTGGTCACGGCTTTACAAATATATGAGAACTATTTTTTCAATAAATTTGGTGCGGGTGATACCTTCATACCGACCCACAACCACCCACTTTCACCGCATGCATACAAAAAGTAAGTAGATGTGGGGGAAAAGTGGTAAGATGTGTCTATCGCAAATACAATGTTTAATAGGATTAAATAAAGAAATTAAAGTTATCAAAAGATCTTGCATACAAACCAATAACAAAACAACAAACACACACAAAAGTTTACATTTGCATATCGTCGACTGGATAAAATAATGTCGTATGTTACATGTAAGTAAATATGACATACGACAATAATTTATCAGGTTCACGCTATCAGAAAACTGTCCCAAAACATAGTTAGTGGCAGAAAGTGGCAGCTGATATTAACACTTTAGAATCCTAAAACTATGGCTAATAATAAGATATAAGTCCCAACGTGAGGATCGGTGAGGAACCCAACTAAACCTTTTGCTGAATTTGAAATACTTGTGCAAATAAACACAAAAAAAAGGCACTGGTGAAATTTTAAATAACAAAAAAAAAAAAAAAAAAAACTCAACAAGCTAAAGACACTAAAATTATTTCAAAATGAAGTAAATATCTTTGACTTCAATAGCCATTTTTATTTATATCAATACCATAATATTTTATGTATTTTTAAATAACTTAAACTTGCACTTTGTTTTTAACTTGCGCACACTGCAAAAACCAACTAATACCATAACCTCACTTTTGAAACTTTTCTTAAAGAGAACAGTTCGAATACAACAAAAATAAATATGCGTTTTAAAAGGCTGTTTTAATAAGGGATACTAACGACACATTTGGTGACAAACTTTTGACTTTAATTTTTTTATTTTTGGCCTATGGAACCGACCACTGTGCGGCAGCCGAAATAGGGTGATATTCTACTCAGCAGTCGAAATGATATTAGAGTGATTCATTGATCACGTTTTCTAATGTAAAAAATTTATTCCCTAAGAATTTAACGAGGTTTATTATCATACATTAAATTGTTTTGTTGAGCGTCTTAAAAAAGAAGCTGAACCGGTCTAATGTGGCACATCGACTAAAGTATTGCGTTTGGTTAGAACACGCACTAATGCCATTTCCGTTTAACAACTATTACAACAATGCAATGCAGATCTACTTCCTCTATCTACATACTTTCGAATGGCGCATTTCACACTGAATCAACCAGCATTTGACTTTCTTTAATCTATAATTTTTTGCTTCCTTATTTCACTAAAAGCTCTAAAATAAAGACCATGTAATTTTAGTTTTACCGAACTGCAATATTTCAAGTAAGAACCAAATCGTTTCAACCTACAAAACCTCCCTAGCCATTAATCTAGAGGTGAGCTATTAAATTAATTATTCGCGCTCACTTGACAACATTATTCTCTTTCGTTTAGTATGCTATTATTGTTTATTTTTGCATTTCGAAAAATATATTTTATCAATATACGCTCATGCGCAGAATGTTTTAATTGTTTACTGTTAGCAATATTCTTCGTTTTAGATTTTTTGTTACACTCGAGCAATAAAATAATATTTTAATGGCATATTTACAAATTACTTTATGAGTGTTAACAAATATGCGTGCATACGTCTTGTCTCGTTGCTCGTTTATCAACGACTAAACCTCTACCACTATGATGATTTTACTCCTATCAACACAACCACAGTTTCAATTTTGATTCCCACTGCTTTAATCGCAAATATCATCCTAAAAGACTCGAAATCTCTGAATAGTGTGCGTTTTACCAAAGAATGCCCCATATTCACACAAACATTAAATTAAATCATATTTTATTATTTTTCAAATGTTCAAAGGGATAATCATTTAGTCAGAGTGAACACTCTTCGGGTAATTCCGCACGCGGTTAATTGTAAATAACACTCCCAGCGTCAATGTTTTTGTTTTTGTTGTTACCTCAACTGCCTTCGACTTCTTAAAGCGTCTTAGTTGTCTATTGTTAACTGTTTACACTTTTGTATTTAGTCTTACCTATTTTTCCTAAGTTATTGTTATTACGTAGTTAATTTATCTGCCTCTTCTTTTGTGTGTATGTAATTTTGAAAACAAGTTAAGTGCTGACGATACTTTGACGTACAACGGACTTAAGAGTTATATGATGGCGCCTCTTTTTAACTATATATACAGTGATGTGCAAAACTGTTTATGTGGAATATACTTTTCTGCTGATAGGTTGGCCTATCTCAACGGCTAGTACAAAGGAATTATTTCAAAAGTGCTGTATCATAGTTTGATGGAAAGCGCTAGACAAAAAGATCAACGAACAGAATATTGGAATGGGGAATGCGTATTGTCCGACAGTGACTATGTTACAGCAATTGGTTATTTCCAAGTACAAAACCTAAGGACTTAGGTAGTGTAACGGACCTTACCTGTGTAGACAAGGCGGGACAATAACTAAAAATAGATCCTCGTATGGGTTTTACTCGAAGCATCTGTGGTTCAATCGTATCGACTTCTTTACTATTACAGTATCTTCAAAGCGAAGATTTATGTCAAAGCGGTGGGAAGAGACTTGTCCAGTACAGCCGAGTACCATGTACCAATGTAATGATCATTTTTGACGTCTAGGCTGCCCTAAAGGTATTGGAACTCAATTTGAAAAAGTTTGATATCGTACAGAAAGCCGACAACGGCAGGGACACCACAATATACACCGACGGCTCGAAAATAGAAAAGGGAACTTGAGCTGGGATGTACTCAACACATCTACAGTTAAGCTAATCATTCCGACTTCCTGGCGCATGCAGTGTATTCCAAGCCGAGGTCTATGCCATAGACATAGCGGCAAAGCTGCTCCAAGATAGTGCGGTCTCCAACACCGACGTAACAATCTTTGTTGACAGCCAAGCCACCTTAAAGGCATTAGAATCCAACATGATAAAATCGGACATCGTGCGGAGTTGTAGAGCAAAGTCTCAAGGTCCTCATAGCCATGCTTGGATAGGAAACGCACCAGCTTCCTTCTCAAACTGAATAAATCTGCGGTGAGGGTACTTACGAGTGTGGGTAACTCCCACGCACGCCCTCTTAACCTAACCTAACCTACAGAAGTTTCGAGTAGAGCTGCAGTCCATAGGGCATCTTAATGCCTGCTGCTATTGGATCCTCGGGTAAAATATTGTTGAAAGGGATGAATTTACTGATATTATGACCAAGAAAGTTTCCAAAATGGATATAAACGAAGAAGACAGCTTCTCATACGACGCCCACTTGGTTATTGCCTGTGGAAAATCGAGGACACTATTAGAGCTATTTGGCTAGGAATGGTTTGAGCTTCCGTCTAAAACTAAACAAATCTACAGCGAGAATATGCACGTACGGGTGTCATAATAGCTCCATGTGAAAGCTTTACCGCGGTAATACATGCCCGACGTAAGAGGTGATTGAAAATCACAGACCGAAAGTTTCAAGAGGTCATTAAAAAGTCGTTCCGAGGTAGTCTGTCAAGGACCAACAGTATAGGGACTAGCGCACCAGATTCATATCCGGGGAAGGACTGCCTATATCCGTAAAACTCCCTTCAGAATTCGGGATGGGAAAACAACTGGTTGAAAACTAATTAGCAAGTAAATTGGTTTTTACTAATATCATTTTTGTAAGCTTCTTTACAGGTATCCAATCCAGAGCAGAGCTCACAGAGTATATTAAGTTTGATTGGATAACGGTTGGTTGTACATATATAAAGGAATCGAGATAGATATAGACTTCCATATATCAAAATAATCAGGATCGAAAAAAAATTTGATTGAGCCATGTCCGTCCGTCCGTCCGTTAACACGATAACTTGAGTAAATTTTTAGGTATCTTGATGAAATTTGGTATGTAGGTTCCTGAGCACTCATCTCAGATCGCTGTTTAAAATGAACGATATCGGACTATAACCACGCCCACTTTTTCGATATCGAAAATTTCGAAAAACCGAAAAAGTGCGATAATTCATTACAAAAGACAGCTAAAGCGACGAAACTTGGTAGGTGAGTTGAACTTATGACCCAGAATAGAAAATTAGTAAAATTTTGGACAATGGGCGTGGCACCGCCCACTTTTAAAAGAAGGTAATTTAAAATTTTGCAAGCTGTAATTTGGCAGTCGTTGAAGATATCATGATGAAATTTGGCAGAAACGTTACTCCTATTACTGTATGTACGCTTAATAAAAATTAGCAAAATCGGAGAAGGACCACGCCCACTTTTAAAAAAAAAATTTTTTAAAGTAAAATTTTAACAAAAAATTTAATATCTTTACAGTATATAAGTAAATTATGTCAACATTCAACTCCAGTAATGATATGGTGCAACAAAATACAAAAAAAAAAAAAACAGAAAATTTCAAAATGGGTGTGGCTCCGCCCTTTTTCATTTAATTTGTTTAGGATACTTTTAACGCCATAAGTCGAACAAAAATTAACCAATCCTTTTGAAATTTGGTAGGGGCATAGCTTTTATGACGTTAACTGTTTTCTGTGAAAATGGGCGAAATCGGTTGATACCACGCCCAGTTTTTATACACAGTCGTCCGTCTGTCCTTCCGCATGGCCTCTAACACGATAACTTGAGCAAAAATCGACATATCTTTAATGAACTTAGTTCACGTGCTTACTTGAACTCACTTTATCTTGGTATGAAAAATGAACGAAATGCGACTATGACCACGCCCACTTTTTCGATATCGAAAATTACGAAAAATGAAAAAATGCCATAATTCTATACCAAATATAAAACAAAATTAAAGAAAAAAAAACTTTTTTAAAAATAAGCTTTTATTATTGGTTAATAAAATTAACTAAAAAGTAAACAATAAATTGACTCTAAAGAAATATAACACTTAAAAGGTTCATTGTAAGCTTTAACGATAATTAAGCTTTTTCGTCTGCGACAAAAGAATTCTATATTGCACATAATTATATATTTTTAACATTAAAACTTTACACCTAAATTATTAAACCGTACAGTTTATATCACAGTTCTAATTGTTCTAATAAAAAACGTGTTGAATTTTGATGGTATAATTAAGAACATTTAGGATCTCCTTTTCTTGCTATCGCAATGTAACACGCTTTTATTAGAACAATTAGGACTGTGATATAAACTGTAAGATTTAATAATTTAGGTGTAAAGTTTTAATGTTAAAAATATATAATTAAGTACAATATAGAATTCTTTTGTCGCAGACGAAAAAGCTTAATTATCGTTAAAGCTTACAATGAACTTATTAAGTGTTATATTTCTTTAGAGTCAATTTATTGTTTACTTTTTAGTTAATTTTATTAACCAATAATAAAAGCTTATTTTTAAAAAAGTTTTTTTTTTCTTTAATTTCTTTAATAACACATCCATGCATAGCTATACATTAATATTGTTATTAAATTATCTCACCAACTGTTAGTGATTGTTTGTTGTTGTCATTAGTCGCATGTAACTAAACTACAAACTAACTTACGAACCAGTAATATGTGTCTATTTATCTTACTACCTACAAGCACATAACTACATACATAAGCTGGGTATCATATCATTTAACGAACATCAAACTAAACTGTCTGACACTGCTTGATATTTGACTGGATTTACTTTGATTGTAGTTTTCTCATGCACCAGCTGCTACAACAACATTTTCCAATATCTTTCATTCACAATTTATTGTATTTTACCTGTCGAAACATGTTCGCTTATATTCATAAAGTGGTTGATTTTTTGCTGATTTTTGTTTGTTTGTTGGTTATGACACGCTGTGTGTGCATTGAGTGAAATTGCAGTACAGTGGGCTTGTGATAAATTGAACGTTTGAAAAGTCAATGTTTTTTTTAAATGTATTGAACTCTGTTTAAAAGCAAACAACACTTCATTAGTCAGAAAACAGGAAAAAAAACTGAAGAAACGCACGCATCGTCAATGTTTTTATGTTTTTTTTTTTTTTTGGGAAATTTATTTAAAACCACTTTACAAAGCAACAGCAACATCGTTAATAAATCGTACAATAAACCCTGCATTCTAGGAAGATCCAGAGACAGCCATCATGAATAAAGCTATTTGTCGCTCCCTATACAAACCCATGCATTCCACTCATCTGTCAACGCACGAGGCTGCATCGAAAATCTTATGTGTTCGTGCCTTGTTGGAGCAAGGAACTGTGATTTTATTGGGAAGCACGTGAAAGATATTTTTAAGCTGGCAAAATTCGTGGAACGCGAGCGCTGGGACTAAATTGCTAACTCACTCTCACATCGAATGGATGGTGAACACTTTTTTCTGGTGTGAATCACCGGATCCAAATATCCAGGAGTATAATAATAGGATAGCACAAGACATATTTTGGTGTGTACATAAGATTGAAGCGTGTACCATACTCTTCGAAAACATCTCACGTCGTCTTTCTAGACGTTGCAGGGGGTTTCAACGATGGAGCGCTAGTGGATGATCGTAATTTCATTGAGGTAAATTCCGCCTTGACGCGTTGGATTGACAGAATGTTGAGGTGCAAGAGCATTACTTTGCAATGGAGACTATATAATGCCAAGAAATCACTGAACAGAGGTGCTCCAAAAGGCTGCTGCAGCCGTAATGCATCAAGTTTACTTAGGGTTTTCTTTATTTTTTTACCTAGTCTTAAGATTTTTGATCAAATTACACTAAACTAAACTAGACTAAACTAAACTGCACTAAACTAAATTATACTAAACTTATGGTGATTTCTTTTCTACACGAAAATGTCGCCTTCACGCCAACTCTTCAAAAAGTTGTGTTCTGTTGTAAAATCAGTGTAGCCTCAATAGAGGGCATCATTATCTTTTCTCAACAACCTACCCCTAAAAATGGCCAAAAATTTAACATAACTTGCCTCGCTGCCATTGACAGTGCCCTGTCCATCAGCTGATGAATCACATTGACAAAAAAACACAGTATACTAAAAACAGTATACTAAAATGAAATTTATTCTATTTGGAAATATAATTTGCGAAAGTTTTTGTTTATTTGGCGCGAAGAAACAACTGATTACGTGACAGGGTTACAATTTTTGTTCTTTTCAAGTCATGCAGGGTGGCACTGAACATTTTTAGTGGCTACAATTTCACAGGGCGAAGTGAGAATCTTAAAAATGTTTGCCCCTGAAAGTGGCGACATTTTCGTGTTGAAAAGAAATCACCATTAAATTAGATAATACACGATCCGATTTTCACAAAAAATTACTAACCGATTTGGAATCCACATAGCACGATTTGTTCTTTGCTGTTCTAGTAACAAAATACCGAATGTGAGAATCGATTCCCCCGACGTGATTTGTGACCTCTGAATCGCAGCAATTTTTCTCAGTAATAGTGACTGATCAGTGATAGCAAAAAATTTTGCTCTAAATCGCAGTTAACAATTATGCTTGTCAGCAACTTTATTCACTAATGCTATGACAGCTTTCGTGCCATCAAAAGTATGAATCAATGAGTCCGTGGTTTGGTGCTTCTATTTACTGTTAGTCGCAGCAGAAATCACAGGACCATTGGTATTGCAGCTTATTTTGCTTTTGATGAGAGCTGTGATTGAATGTGTGATTCCATGATTGGTAAGCATGATTGGGAACGAGACCGTCCCAGTGAGTCAGACACGGCAATTACATCGAAGCTGTCACTATATCTAATCGCTGTGGCAAAATTACAGATACATCAATATTTGAAAACTCTAAATCATTATTTTGGCTGCAATTTAAAATCGCACAATTTTCCGGCGAACAGGCCTGTTTAAGATATTTTCTAACGTTAACTAAATCAAAATCATAAATTTAGTGTCACAAGATTCCCTAAATTTTCAAAGAAGCGTTATGAAAAACCATTTGTTGCGTCTTTACTTCGTAGCGCCCTAGGTCGGTAAGCGCGCCTTACGCGAAAAATCATCATATATATTATTTCTAATTGCTGTTTTTATGCACGGGTCCCTTTTTCGATCTTATTTGGAATACAAATCTATAAATAAAGTTTTGGTTGTAAAGATGGAGATTCGGGCTATTAGCGATCTTTGGGCAATTTTGGTCGTACTGCTTTTGTTTAGCTATATTTTATTGAAATAATTTGTTAAAAATAAACGATTGTGAGCACACAAAGAAATCTATTTATACTATGGCAAAAGAGAGTAGATTAATAAGAGGGAGCATTGTAGAGCCGTTCATTCACCACAGAGTGGGACGGCTGCACCAGGAATACACCATACGTTTTGCTCCTGCTTCGTTTTGACCATCTGGATTAAAAAAGTCATGAGCCTGGGCATTCGCGCAATTTTAGGGATGTAAATTGCATGGCGCCAGCGCCAATGCCGATGCCAACTCATTGACGCAATGACTTCAAGCGAATTTTTGGCGCTACTTAGTAGTGAGTGCGTAGTACATTTCACTTACGCTATGGAGTGAAACGATTTTTGTGTGTCAGGCACGAGTTTGGTGTTATTGGCGCTACTGGCAATGATGACACTGAGCTGATGACGGTAGCGCTGGTAGTTCAGCTTTTGAATCAGAGAAAGAATTGATGACCCGTGTAAATTATTATGGCTTTGACTTTGAACTAAATAAATGCTGCGGACATAACAACCAGAGTCATTTTTGAGTTTTATATTTTAGTTTTATTCCCCAATTAATATGGGTGTGTTTGAGCAGCCAAATAATAACAGTAGTATTGCTAAAGTGCTGCTTAGTTGATGGAATGTAGCTAATTTCCAGTGATGATCAATAGATTGTCAACATTTCGTTCAACGAATGCGCGAAATTGCCACATCTGCTCAAATTTTCCTAGATTTTCCATTGTTGATTTAACTTAAGCTGTTATGCCAATATTTTTCAGCCAACTTATTTCAAATAGGTAATTTTTCCAAAAGCAAAATAAATTACAGCAAGGATTACAGAGTTAAACAGCCTTAAAAAATCAGCTATGTTCAGGCGGACAGCATAGCAAAAAGTATGGTGAATTCCTGGCGCAGCCGTCCTACAAATTCCACAAAGTTTTATAAGTCTACAATGTACCATCTTATAATTTTTAAAATCTTTGGTATGGCATTATTGTGAATATTTGCACTGCATTACCGGCAGTTACTACCATACGCCAGATGGCAGCGCAGGCTGTAAGTTTTAATTGATTGATAGAACAGCTGATTTCTGTTGATATTTGCTAAGATATGTTTATATTGGTTGCGAAAGATGGACCCGTGCCGGCTCGTAAAATATTATTTTCGGTTTGCATCTTTTTGAGTCTACTGTATTTCAATTATTGGTGCTGTTGACAAAAGACAGCTGAGTTTATATAAAAAAAAAAAAATGCAGTGCCATTACAAACTACCTGAACGTTTTGTTGTTCCTTTGCGCTATACATACATGTAATAAATGACAGCTGTTTGCAACAACTACGTTCACCTGCTCTTTCACAGAAACTTGACAACAACATGAATATATCTTACGAGTTTCGAAGCATAACAAAGAGCGAAGTGTCAGTATGCAGCAGCCTAAAGTTACCAGAGCATTAACAGCGCAGGTTAGGCAGGAGCAGGTTTGATTAACAGCGGCGCCGTGTTTAACATCCACTCGAGCAAGAATATGCTGCAATTTTTTCTGCTCGATTGCCTTGCTCAATTCCAATGTTTATGCTGACGATGCCAAATTAAAAGTGTGAGAAAATTTAAGAAAACAGGTTGTAAATAAAACGATAAAACAAAAATTGCAAAGAAGACACAAAGCCAAAGGAAGTAAATCAGTGAATGAGAATTTCACCATCCGTTGAAATATTATTAGAGGATTTTTGAGGCAAATAAACGGCGATGTTAAGATTATATTATGAAGTTGTGGTATGAGGGTGTTCATATTCGAAAATGTATAGACAAATTGATGCGATTATATAATGCAAGATTTGTTAACACATTGCTTGCTGTTAAATTTACTTATAGAGTAAAGATGACATTCAATATCTTTTTTTTTACAAATTTTTAATTGAAATGCATTTTTCATTAAAAAACTTTACGCAGTATTTCAAAAGTTCCAAAAAGTGTTTGCATACTTTTGAAATATTTCTGCTATTTATGCCGCTATGCATCAAGTTTTTTGCTTAAGTCTTTTGTATGCAATTTTTTTATTTTCCAAAACAAAACGTCATACATTTTATGTTGTTTTTACAAGGCTAGCTACCCAAACACACAAAACTTTTGCTTGCTGACATACTTTTTAGTATGCAAGGAATAATTGAGTTGCTGGAAAAAAATTTACAGAAATAAATGCCTTGATTGAGTGCAGTTTGGGTTTTGGTGCAAAAGAACTAAAATAATCAGTAAGCAACCTTATGGAAAAAATATATTTTTGAGGCATTTTCCAAATTATTAAAGTTGCTAAAAAAAATTTTGGAAAACAGAGCTTTAGCTATATCGACGGCTGCAGAATCTCTCTTGAAACTCACCTAGGCAAAAAAGCTGAACCCACCTCCCATCTAGGTCACTTCAAGCCGCAGCTAACTTCGCATATATAACACTTTTATGGATACCTGGTCACATGAACATCGAGAGCAATGGAAAGGCAGACAAACCTGCAAGGGCAGGCGCACTGCTGAAGGTTGCGGAGGCGGTCGAGATGCGTCATCCACTTACATCAATCAAAAGAAACATACATAGCAGATTCAAAAGAGAGAGAGAGAGAGAGCAGTCTCCAACTGGTACTCCACGGTAGTAAAAGAAGAGATGACCTACTAAATGTGTCAGAGAAAGAAATCTTTGGGATCACTGTCCCACAATCATGGGACACTGGCCGCTTCGCCTGCATGCTGAGAGAATGAGCATCCATTTTAACAGCATTTTCGGGAGCTACAATCAAGAGGGCATCAAAGAAAAAGTCGCGCACTCCCTGTGTGAATGCCAAACTCTAGCACACTCTAGTTAGAAAAACTATGTGCAGTTATATACTGCTGGAACTTAAGTCGGTAGCTCTGTAAAATATATCAGCAGATTCATTGTCCGCACCAAATGATTCAAACAGAGTACCGATTAGCCATACCAAAAGAGCAGCGATTGGTTCCAGGAGAAATGTGTACCAAAATGGCGCTTGTGTGCTATTCTGCCTCGGAACTTTGGTCCCGCAAAAAACAACACATCAATGCCAAGGCGGATACCAAACTACTGGGTGAAATACGTGTCGCTTTCTTCAAGCCTAATTTGCTGAACCGAAGAAATGGTAAAATCAAACTTTGGTCAAAAGAAACTTTCCTCCTAAAAGCGCTTATGCATGTGTCAAAACGACGCGAAATAAATTCCCCCATAGTACTATTTTAGTACATATTACAAAATTTCGGAGAAGAGCAGTATTTTTTGGCGAAAGCGCAGTAACCGTAACCTCGAAAGATATTGTTTCCCTTCAATGGACATCCTTCCTGACTAATTGCTTCAGGCTGAGGCTGTCTTGAGTTATCACAGTTATTATCATTCTACAAGATATCAAGATATTCACCAAGAAGAAAATGTTAAAGAATGATGTTGAGATTAAGTTTCCTTTAAGCTATTCTGCTCTATTTCGTTAAAGAGCGAATAAAAAGAAGGTTTATTCCACCTTACAGCCCAACGTTTCTCCAAATTTCCTTGTTTTTATTCGCAGTATAACGAAATAGATCACAATAGCTTAAAGGAAACTTAATCTCCACTTCCCATAGTTCACGGTATACCCTCCGAGTGGGAGTGGAAGTGGGTGTAAAATAAATATAAATTCGATATATCTCAGAAATTATTTGAAGTGGTTATCCAATGTGTGGTATATAGATTCCATGTATGAGGTCATTAAGGTGGGAGAGTCTATCTCTGGGAGTGAGAGTGGGAGTGAAACAAAAATTTAAACTCGCTTTATCTCCAATATTTGGCATAGAGATTCTATATGTGAGGAAAATCAGGTGGGAGGGAATGGGAATTAGAGTAGGAGTGGGTGTGGGAGTGTGAAGTGGATGGGAGAAGTAGAATGAGAAAGAAAAGTAGATAAAAAAATAAGGTAAAAAGGAGAAATGACAGAAAAAGTAGTAAATTGTTCGAAAACATAGAGAGTGATAGGGGAAAAGGAGGTTAACTATATGAGTCTGACAGGCGTCATAAGATTTCCTCAAAAGGAGACTGGAAGGGAGCTGGGTGCAAACAAAGCACACAATTTTACTCTACACTGACGGTTTCAAAATGGACTTTGATGTGAGAGCGGGTGTCTTCTGTGAGCATCTTAAAGTGTCGCTGTCACTCTGTTCTCCCATATTGGGTAGAAGTTCTTGGTATAGAGCAATAGTGTGGTGTGCATTTACTCAGGAAGCCAATAACAACGCCTAATTCCCCCATCATTTCGTCCAATCAGCTGCAAGAGGTTGCTTCAAGTCGCGAACTGGGGGCTGGGGTCTTGGGTATCCGGGCGGCACAGCAATCAACCATGTAGGCCAACCAATTTTCGTGCAGCAAAATGTCTTCCGGGTATGCTGAAATAGTTACAAACGGTAGAATATGTACGAAACCTTTATTACGATTGATGCAGAGAGAAAAACAGCTGTTGGAGCACCTGCTTTTCAATTACCCAGCATTTAAATCGAAGTTGGAAGAAATATCTTCGAAAGCTTTTAACAACTGAAAGATATCAGAACGGGAAAGCTACTCAGACGTTTAACTTAAGCAGAAAGGATATACAAGAAAGTACAATAATATTTCTAAGGATTGAAGCCGTAATGTAGCATAAGTGGAACATATCTGCTATTACTAAGTTTCTACATAAGAACAATGGCTCTTCTGTTTACCAATTACACTTCCGATAGCCACTAGAACCAATCTCTATAAGTATATTTGTTTGTCAATAATCTGGGCACTTAAAAAAGTCAAAGGTTTGCCATACAAGCCAAGAAATTATAATGAAAATATTCTGGTTTACCTAAACATTTAGCCAACACCTACCAAATGCCAGCAGCTACTTACGACTATTTAGAAGAAAAATTGTTTAACGATATTTCATAGAAATCGGAGTGTGGGAAGATTTGCGTTAAAGTAAACAAAACAAGTTACATACCAACAACAATAACAACAACAAGCAAACAGATAAAAGTATGTGGAAAAATATAATGACAATATAATAGCCAGCATACGGCCTGAGTTAGGACTTTGAATGTAATTAGCATAGTGTTAAAAAATGTAAAAAAAATTTGGATGAAAAAAGAATTTAAGAGAGAAGGCAAACAAATTTTAATAAAATAATTGAATAACAACAAACCATAAACATTTTTTTAAATGCAACGCTTTCATTTCCAGATGTTAATAATACGTTTAAATAAATAATAAGCGCATGCGTAAAGTAAGCAGCTCTAAAGTAATTAAGTACATGAAAACTATGCTTGAAATGATTGTGAATTGTGTTTATAGATAAAAATTGGTAAAATCAACAAGAAGAAAACACAAAAACGGCCGGAGACTAGACAAAAAACGCATGACGCATGCGCAGATAGCGTACCTAGGTCAACAAAATGCGTTATGTATGCTCAGGGCGCTAAAATTTTCATTACAAGCTTTTTAATATTTAGTTAGCACTAGACAACTAATATTTAGAAAGTTAAAATATTTGCCATATAAATTTAGTTTTTTTAGTTTGCTATTGCACTATATTGTGGAATAGACTAGCATCTCGAAAAATCTAGACCAAGGAAGCCCATGCAATTAGAACTCTTGATAGTGGACTATTCGAATAATCGATAAGCAAAAGTTGTTAAGCAAAACAATCGATTACCACTAATCGACTAGTTATTTGCACTCGATTAGTAACAGATTCAAATAGTTTTTTCTTTAAATTTTTAATCAATTTTGCGATACGTAAAGGCGAAAATTTTCGAACACCAAAAAATGCTATCGGATTACGATTAGCTGTCAACTATTTAGCAAGTTTATTTAAATTTTCTTAGAAGCAAACAAAAAAATGTCCTTAAAAAATATTGGTTTTTTTTTTTTTCAATTAGTTTGATTATTTTTGGCAAAAAAAATATTATTATTCCTATTATATTTTTTTCAGTTAGGATTGAAGAATAGTCATAATTTCCACTGAACGAACATAAAAATAAAAATAAAATTTTGGATTTTTTTCGATTTGTTTGACTATTTTTGACAAATAAAAATATTATGATTATATTTTTTATTCAATTTCAATTGTTTGTTAAATGGATTTTCAAGAAAAGTGTCAATCAAACGAACAAAAAATATATACATAAATTTTGGATTTTCTTTTTAAATTTTTGTAAACAAAAAAATGTATTTAAAAAAGTTTTGCATTTTTTAAATTTTTTAGATTATTTTTGACACAAAAACTACCAGGATTATTTTTTTTATTTCTCAAGTCAAAATCAAAAGATAATCATAAACTCAACTGAACAACCAAAATGATTAAAAAAAAATTTTTGGTTATTTTTTTAAACTTGGTTGATTATTTTATTAATTCTTTGAGAAAAATTTAAACAGCTCGGCATTAGGACGTACGTTTTATTTTTGACAAAAAAAATATAATGATTATTTTTATATTTTTCAAGTGAGAATTGAAAAATAATCATTCATTCAATTAAACAAACAAGAAAATATTTGGTTTTTTTTTATTTTTTTTGGTTATTTTTAACAATAAATAAATATTGATTTTTTTTTTCATTTTTGAAGTTAGAATTGAAAAATTATCATTCATTCGATGGAACAAACAAAAAAATTTAAAAAAATACTCTTTAAAAAATTTTTGGATTCTTTTTTTTTCAATTTGTTTGATTATTTTTGACAAAAAAAATATTTTTATTATTATATTTCTTTCAGTCAGGTTTAAAGAATAATCATTAATTCAATTGAATAAACATAAAAATAAAAATAAAATTTTGGATTTTTTTTTCGATTTGTTAGACTAATAATCATTTTTTTATTACTTTAAATCGGAATTGAAAAATAATAATTCAAATTTGATAAATTTCAATTATTTATTAAATGGATTTTCAAGAAAAGTTTCAATCAAACGAACAAAAAAAAAATAAATTTTTGTGAAACGAACAAAAAAAAATTATTTAAAAAAGTTTTGCATTTTTTAAATTTCTTAGATTATTTTTGTTATTTTAATAATAATAAGCTTAAAGGCCGTGGTTAAATAAAACCTAATGTTTAAAACTTCATTCGTTTTTTTAATTTGTCAATATTTCGGCGTCAGTCTGAAGCCATCTTCAGGACTATAAGTAAACACAAATGTATAAAAAGGGGACATTCATTTCAGATACATGGTCATTAAAATTTACGTTATGCAACTAGGTATACATATAAACGAGACACAACTTACACTTGTGGTTATTCTTGATCTACTGATCATATGTTCGGAAAACAAAAGTAAAATAAACATCAAAAATGTATACAATTATAGTAAGTGTAAACAAAAATATGCACAAACAAATATATAGGGATACAAACAATAGAACAAAGAATATGTCGTCATCCAACAATATGATTTGTTGATCCTAAATATGCTGCTAGCGGAATAATTTCTGTACGCTGCTTTCTTTCATATGCGCCGTGAGACTTGCATTTTGTGTTGTTGCTTAAGCAATAAATTGCGATATGCATATGCGCATTGGTCTGTGTCACTTTTAAAATTAATTCTCTTAACATTAGGCATGTTCATAATGTGGAGCATTTCCATGGTGAAGCGCTTATTATATTGTTTCTCTATGTCCAATATAGTAAGATTCTGGAAATTCGGGATAGGCGACCGTATCCTTACAATGGGCCGTTTGATTTTCCGAAGCGTTGTTCCTAAATTTAATATTGAACTTACGGCCGGAAATCCTTGTCTTTAATTTTAATTTTGTTGTTGCTGTTATTTTTGACACAAAAAATACCACAATTATTATTATAATTTTTTTTTTTTGTTTTCAAGTCAAAATTAAAATATAATCATAAACTCAACTGAACAAACAAAAAGGTTAAGAAAATATTTTGGTTATTATTTTAAACTTGTCTCTTTGTTTTATTAATTGTTTGAGACAATTTTAAATAACTCGACATCAGGACGTACGTTTGATTATTTTTGACAGGAAAAATATAATGATTACTTTTATATTTTTCAAGTGCGAATTGAAAAATGACCATTCATTCAATTGGACAAACAAACAAAATTTTTGTTCCTTTTTAAATTGGTTTGATTTTTTTTTTTTGACAATAAATAAATATTTATCATTTTTTTTTTTATTTTTGAAGTTAGAATTGAAAGATTATCATTCATTCGATGGAACAAACAACAAAAATAAAAAATATTTGGATTTTTTTTCATTTGTTTGATTATTTTTGACAAATAAAAATATTAAGGTTGTTTTTTTAATCTTTTTAATCAGAATTGAAAAACAATCATTCAAATTTAAAAATTTTGTAAACCTTTATTAACGACTAATTTTGGATATTTTTTTCTTTTATGTCTTTGATTATTTTTGACAAAAATAAATATTATGATCACTTTTCTTTATTTTTTATTTTTTTTTTTTTTTGTAAATATTATGATTGTTTTTTTTTTTTACTCAAAAATGAAAATTAATGATTCAAATTTGAAAACTTTAATTGTTAATGAAATGGATTTTCCAGAAAAGTTTCAATAAAACGAAAAAAAAATTTATAATAATAATTTTGGATTTTTGTTTCAATTTATTTGATGATTTTTGACACAAACATATTTTTTAAATCAGAATTAAAAAATAATAATTGAAACTTGAAGAAGTTTTAAATTGTTTATTAAACGGATTGTCAAGAAAAGTTATACCGCTAATTATTTAAATATATGTATGAAATGCAAAAAAATTTAAAACGATCTGTTCCAAAATGCAGTACATATGTACATATGAATAAAAATACAATCTTTTGAACGTAATTGTTTTAAGGCAGAAAATGCTCAACCCGCCTCACAAAAAAAAAAATATCCAAAAATCAGGAATTTTTTCATTGGATTAGGATTAACATCTTAGACTATAATTCAATGAGCGAAGATTTTACTGAAGATTCATCTTTCGAATTCCAATTTTCACGTATTTTGCATAAGACCTTAAACTTTGGTCTATATTGGTTTTAGTTATTAAATATCTGTACATGTTTTTATAAAAAAAAAATAGCGAGCCAGTAGAAAAACAGTGTATAATGAAAACTATTTTTCTTAAGCAAAATCAGGTGAAAACTGCAAAAAGTCATTGTCCGTGAGTGTATGCTTATTTATTTATTTTTTTTTTCTATGATTATTTTAAAGCAAAATTATACGGCAGTTTTCCCATCATCATTGTTGCTTTCTTTCATTCAATTTTTTTTTTTTCTTTATTAATCAGATTTGTCCTATTTTAATTCAATACGGGTGGTTGGTTTTCGACTGCACTTTATTATGCATTTTATTGCTATGCCGACTACTCAAGAACACATTTTTCACATTAATTTGTGGCAAGTTTACTGACAAACAAAAAGGAGGAAAAAATTTTATATAAAAAAATGTTTAAGAATTAAGAAGCGACAAGCTAAAGTTACAAATGCATTAAAATTTAAAAATAATATAATAAAATTTCATTAGAAATGGGTTCACATACCTCACTAAAAATATAAATTTCTACACATACAGACAGACATATAAACTTAAAATTTCTTAGCTAACAATCCATAAAATTACCCACTCAAAGAATTAAAGCTAGGAAAATTTATAGAAGCAATCAGCCACAAGTCAATCATCTCGGCATGGGTCCCCAGAGAGTAATTTGAAGCGCTGATACGCATAGTCTCTTCTATGTTTGTGTGTCCGTCCATGCATATGTTACAAGTACCCACATGCGACTAATCATACGCCGCAAACACAGTAGCACATTTTTCTTAATTGCTTTGTTGTATGTTTTCACTATCTGCATAAATATCATGGCGGAAAGATACAAGGTGGCAGCATGGAACGGCTGATTATACACTTTTTTTATTTTATTTGATACATAAACTTCCTAAGCAGTACGATTTTGACATTTGTCCATCGAATTTACAAAAACAAAGTACATGGAATTTTTATTTATGTTTGTAGGTATGCCACCATGCTGCCACCTTGTATCGTTCCGCCATGATAAATATTAATCTACAAATGTATGTATATTTATATTTTCAAATAATAAAATCGAATAGCTGTCACAATTAAGTACGTATAAAGGGTGCAACATTTTAAGTGGCACTTTGTATAATATTTTTAATACATATTTGATATGTGAAGATCATGCAGTCAGTATGATATAAACAAATTTTCTTCAACTAATGTTTAAGGTTTTACAAAAAAAAACAAAAAACAAAAAACAAACAACTAACTGAACAAAAAAAAAAATAATATGTAACTGGTTTTCAGCTCAAAAGTAGTAAACAAGCTAATCCATAGATAGTAGATCCATACAAAATAACTAAAATGTCAAAGCTACAATTTTACTAAAAACTTTAATATTTTTTTTAAATTGTTTTCGGGAAACGATCATCCATTCATCCACAGGCACAACAGGACATTAAAGACAATTGTTTCGAGTGGAAGTTTACATAGGTGGGAAGTAGGGCTCTTGTTTACAATATTTTATGAAACAACTTCTATCACTTTTGTAACTGAAAATATGCAAACCAATCTCGAAAACCTTATTGAAAAGACGCTTACGAAAAATTTCAAACTTTTTTTGGAGTGCTCCGAATTTGTTTGAGTATACAGTTTTGTAGTTCAATAAATTTTAGTCTAATAAAGTGCAAGTTATAGGTCCCCCGAAATGCGCATCAATTTTTAACAACTTTTTTCCAAATAGTGTTTTAGATTATCTTTCGTAGCGAAAAAAGGTTTCACACTCTATGTGTAGGAAAATCTATATAGTCTTCGAAAAAAAAAAATGTTTAAAATCCATTGGGAGACCTATAACTTGCACTTTATTAGACTAAAATTGATTGGACTACAAAAATGAAACTGAAAAAATTCAGAGCACTCCAAATAAATAATTCGAAATTTCCGTAAAATTTTCTCGAATTTTTGAGTTTTTTCGTAAACAACAATGAAAAAGAAACAAAAAATAATGAAAAAATAAAAAAATGGAAACATTAAATTTGTTTAACAAACAATTAACACAAAAGCCAAACTAAAAAAATATGGGATTTGTCAAAAACAAAATTTTTATTTACATTAGAATGGTTAACAAGTTATCTGGGCAAAATTTATTTCACTCTTATGTTTATTTTTTATTCTTCAAACTGAGTACAAAATATTTCCACATAATATATGAGGGGGTAAAATATTCTAAGTGTACCACCCAAAATTTTTTATATCTCTGATTTCGGGGAAATTTTGAAGATTTTTTGTACTATTGGACCTTAGCTTATATGCCGTAAAACAAGACTTTACAAAAACGGGTTTCCAAGATACATACAGGTGCTTGAAAATTGAATATTTCTTTGATACGTACAGATTAATTGATTTTTTTTATTATATTGAATCGAAACACGAAAATATTTTACGAAAATTTCAAAATTTTTATGTAGATCGCTCTGAATTATTATAAGTATGGCGAAACTCTGCGAACCAATTTCAAAAAAATTCAAAAATACAATAAAAAATTTACCGAAATTTCGAACGTTTTATTTATAATCCGCTGAATTTCATGAATATGGAAACACTGCAAACCAAACTCGAAAACGTTTTTGAAAAAGTTTCAAAATACAAAAAAAAATTACAAAAATTTAGAACATTTTATTTGTAGTTCGTTGATCTTTTTTGATTATCAAAAAAACTTTTATTTAAAGTGCTCTGAATTATTATAAGTATGGCGAAACTCTGCGAACCAATTACAAAAACATTTACAAAAAAACTCGAAAATCCAATAAAAAATGTACCAAAATTTCGAACATTTTATTTATAATTCGCTGAATTTCATGAATATGGAAACACTGCAAACCAAACTCGAAAATGTTTCTGAAAAAAGTTCGAAAATCAAAACAAATTTCAAACATATTATTTGTAGTTCGCTGATCTTTTTTTCATTATGAAAAAACTGTGCAAACTAATTTCAAAACGTTTTCGAAAAAATTCGAGACGCGAGAATTCCTACGAAAATACAGAACTTCATATTTGGAGTTCTTTGAATTTTTTTGGCATGGAAAACTGTGCAAACCAAACGCAATTGGGATAAGGTTTACAATAACTAAGGCATGGCGTGGCTGAATGCGTTTGTAACACTTCAACCATCGTAGGAGCGCGGGTTCAAATCCCACTCCCGGGAGAAAAGACTTTGAAGAGATTTACAAGGTATAATCGAAACAGCTGTCGCCTTGTTCGTCCTGATGTCACGTTGTTTAAATTTTTCGCCAAATCATTAAATAAATTTCAAACTCAAAAACGTTTTTGAAAAAATTCGAAAATTTTACGGAAATTTCGTACAGATTAATTGATTTTTTTATTATATTGAATCGAACCACGAAAAAATTTTACGAAATTTTCAAATTTTTTATTTAGAGCTCTCCGAATTATTATGGCGAAACTCTGCGAACCAATTTGAAAAACATTTTCAAAAAAATTAAGAAATCCAATAAAACATTTGCCGAAATTTCAAATATTTTATTTATAATTCCCTGAATTTTGTGAATAATGAAACACTGCAAACCAAACTCGAAAACGTTTTTGAAAAAAGTTCGAAAATCCAAAAAAAAATCGAAAATTTCATTTTGTAGTTCTCCTAATCTTTTTCTGCTTATGAAAAAATTCGAAACTCGAGAATTCCTATGAAAATCTTTAACTTCATATTGGAGTTCTTTGTATTTTTGTGGCTTGGAAAACTGTGCAAACCAAACTCTAAAACGTTTTTGTAAAAATTCAAAATTCGAAAAGTTTTACGAAAATTTCGAACATTTCATTTTAGCCCAACAAGTTATATATAATACGCTTCGTAAAATTTGCATTTATTCCTGACATTTTTTCCGAGGTTTTTTTTTTATTTTACTTCCTCCAAAGTATCGGGAAATTTTACCCCGCATACGCAATCACATTTAAAATAGGATTGTCTCTTAATACTTCAATTTTTTTTCTAATCAGAAGCGCATTAAAATCAACCATAAATACCCAAAGTAAGCTTAATTTGTTTTAGATTAAAAAATTTCTATCGCAATCCACAAGCAACTTTTGAACATTGTGTTAGAAATCGAAAGTCAAAGAACTTTATTGTTTCCCAGTGTGATATGCGTTGAATACAACAACTGCAAACAGCAGCACACCAATTTTGATCAGCCAACAAATTAACATAAATTTGAAATTCCTTTAAGGTAATTTAAATGCAATCACGTGTATCGGAGACACGGTATTGAAGTTGTTGTTGTTGTTGTTGTTCGGTGTGTTCTTGCCCCTATGAACAGAGATATCACTAATAAAGTAGGCAAACAAATTTGTCGTTTTTTTCAGATACAAAGATTTATGTTAATAAATTATTAAATGACTGCCGTTGGAAAGCTTGGCATGGGCGGAGTTGTTTGTATGTTTGTTTTTCTAATAATGTAGTCATTTTTTTTTATTCTTTTCGTAGCGGAAGTGTCATATAAACTGTTTAGCGAAATACGAACGTATTTGGACAAATAAACACACGTGTTAGTAATACATTTTCCGGTATTTCGATGTTAGATCTAAGTTTTATTTATGTTAATTAAATATTCAAATAAAATTGTTTGTCAGCAGTGTCAAACTCCAAGAAAGCAGCTGCTAAATGGTAAAAGTTATGCATTGAAAAAGCTATAGTTAAAACCCTTGTGGAAACATAAACAGTAAAGTACTTTTTTAGAAACATTTTTTTTTTTTTTTATTTAGTTTTGACAAACAATGAGCCAATTGACAAGGTCTCCATTTCGTCGTTGTGCTATGTTTTAAGCAAGGAAACAATCACAAAAAAAATGTTTGGTATCGAAACCGCATTTTATGGTGTTGTTCTATATAAAAACCAAAATAGTATGAATTTCATCCCCAAGATGAAAAAAAATATTCTAAAAAATTAAATTTAAATTTGAATAATACAAAAAAAAAATAAAATTTGGATGTTACTTCGACCGGCACTTGAACCCCGGACGTTCGCTGTGAAAGGCGGATCACGCTTAGCAAACAAAACCTCGACCTTTTTATTTGCAGTTCTCTAAATTTTTTTTATTATGGAAAAACTATGCGAACCAATTTCAAAAAAGTTTTCAAAAAATTTCGAAACCTTAAACAATTTTACGTAAATTTCGAACTTTTTATTTTGAGTACGTTGAATTATTCTTAGTATGGAAAAACTTTGCGAACCAATCTCACAAATGTTTTCGAAATATTCGAAACTCAAGAAATTTTTTACGAAAATTTCGAATTTTTTATTTAGATTTCTCTGAATTATTTTGAGTATGGAAAAACTGAGCAAACTAAACAAAATCTCGACCTTTTTAGCAGTTCTCTTAATTTTTTGATTATGGAAAAACAGTTCAAAACTCGAAAAAAATTTCGCACTTTTTATTTGGAGTTCTCTGAATTATTTTGAGTATGAAAAAACTGTGGAAACCATTATAAAAAAAGTTTTCAAAAAAATTCGAAACTTAAGCAAATTTGACGAAAATTTCGAACTTTTTATTTGGAGTTTTCTGAATTATTTTGACCATGGAAAAACTGTGCGGACCAATCTCAAAAATAATTTGAAAAATTTTAAGATCGAAAAAGTTTTACGAAAGTCTCGAAGTTTTTATTTGCAGTTCTTTAAATTTTCGATTATGGAAAACTATGCGTACCAATCTCAAAAATAATTTCGAAAAAGTTCGAAACTCGATAAAATTCTACAAAAATTTCAAACTTTTAATTTCGGGTGCTCTGGGGACGTATCGCGTTTTACGATCCGTGATCGAAATCCAATTTTTTAAACTTTTTAAACCTCTACAATGCGTACACATTATATCCATAATTTATAATAATTTGTATTAATAGTTTGACAGTTTCATATTTATTCATATTATTGAGTGAAAATGGTTTTCGATACGTATGGAAAAACTATAAAAAAGAAACCCAAAAACGTTTTCTAAAAAATTCGAAAATCCGAAAAAGTTTTATGAAAATTTCGAACTTTTTTTGGAATTGTTTTGAGTATGGGAAAACTGCAAACCCGTCTCAAAAATTTCGAACTTTTTTTGGAATTGCTTTGAGTATGGAAATACTTCAAACCCGTCTCAAAAACGTTTTCTAAAAAACTCGAAAATCCGAAAAAGTTTTACGAAAACTTCGCACTTTTTATTTTGAGTGCTCTGAATTATTTTAGATATGAAAAAGCTGTGCGAACCAATCTCGAAACTTGAAGAAATTTTACGAAAATTTTGAACTCTTTATTTAAAGTGCTGTGAATTTTTTTTGAGTATGCTCAATCAATTTTAGTCTAACAAAGTAGCAGTTACAGGACTTCTAAAACCCGCGTTGATTTCTACCAACTTTTTTCCGAAGGGTGTTGTAAATTTATCTTCCATGTAAAAAAAAAATTACCTACACGTTGGATGAAGGAAAATCTAAAAACAAACTCGGAAACTAGTTGTGAAAAATATGTGCAAATTTCAAGAGCCCTATAACTTATACTTTGGAGACCTAATAAAAACTACACACTCAAAAAAGTACAGAGAACACCAAAGTTCGAAATTTTCGAATGTTCGAATTTTTTCGAAAACGTTTTTAAGATTCGTTTGCATAGTTTCAGTTAAAAATTTCATAGAAGTTTTTTCTTCAAATATCGAAATTAAAAAAAGGAGGTACTCAAAAGCCGGAAGTTCGTTTCTAATGAAATTTCAATAATGTATTCAAAAGAAATCTTAACATTCATTGACGTCCAAACATGCCATATCATTATGTAGTACATATATTCACTACCTTCAACCATTGTTCGTTCGTAGTTTCTTTCCATCATAACCTCTTCTTATTTTTTAGCAAATGTGACGCTGTCTGTGTACTCGACTATCCCATCTAAGCTGCTGCACTTGTCCTTTTACTAGTATGTTGTGATGTGGCGATGCAACTTATCAACACATTGCATGCCTCCTTTTTCCTCCAATACTAGCTGCCTTTTGCTCAAGGAACTGCGCTTTAAAGGCCACTCAATGTGCGCCTCAAGGTTTGAGCTATGCTGCGCCAACCAATGATAAGGTCAATTAAAAAAGGCAAGCGGAAATGTTTGTCACTCGTTGGCTACAAATAATGCCGACAATAGTTCGCGACATGGTAATGGCAGCAAAAACTACAGTAAATAGTACGTAATCTGTGGCAGTGAAAAGAAGAAATAAAAAAGTAACATTTGGTCGAAAATTTTTTCTTTGAAGAAGGATTAGTAGCGTTTCGGCATGGACCGTGTTATTTTACTTACTTATCTGGTGAACGAAAAGCAACTGAATTTGGCGGGATTCGCCTTAAGATCGTTTTATTTAACTAAAAACGTTTATATCTATGAATGAGATTTAAAAAGGGAACTTTCTATGACAGCACTATGTTAATTTTTTGTACTTTTATTACATATTATTATTTTTTGTGTGGTTTTTTATAATTCACAATCCTTTAAAGCCCAGTCACATAAGCAGTTTTTCATATACATAGATGCGTTTTACTCAATCTTATGAATTATGAGTAGAGTGTACATATTTTTATGGAAAACGATAGATCGAGCGACACTGGCGCCATCTGATATGAAAAAGTAGCCAACTCTCAATGAGATGAAAATGATTCTGAAACCCGGAAAGCCAGCTGATACAGTTGCATCTTACAGACCTATTAGTCTGCTGCCTATCGTCTCAAAAATCATGGAAGTTCTCTTCTTTAAAAGACTCTTGTCCATAATAGAAAAGCACAAAATTATAGCCAATCACCAGTTTGGCTTCAGAAGAGGGCACGGAACAATTGAGCAGGTCCACAGACTCACCGAGCAAATATACAACGCTTTTGAGAAGAAAAAATACTGCACAGCTGCTTTTCTAGACATCCCACAAGCTTTTGAGCGCGTATGGCATGACGGACTCCTCTATAAAGTAAAGTACACCCTCCCTATAAAACATTTCTTATTTATACAATCATATCTAAAAGATCGTTATTTCTTCGTTAAACAAGGTGTAGAGCAGCAGACCCTTTATGAGTGCTTAGCAGGCGTCCCACAAAGCAGTGTAATGGGCTCAATACTTTATCTACTTTACACGTGTGACCTCCCAATAGCAGAAGGAGTCACTATAGGGACGTTTGCCAATGATACTGTGGTGCTGGCCGTGGACCCTAACCCTAGCGTGGCTTCACTCAAGCTCCAAGGAAGTTTAAATAAAATTACCCATTTGGCTGAAAGCAGGCATGCTTAACAAACGAAACGATATCATTTCGTTACGATAATCAACGCTAATAAACGAAACGAAGTCACTTCGTTTCGTTTATTAACGTTAAGATCGTCAAATTAACGTTAATTTGTCGTTCTTAACGTTAATAAACGAAACGAAATGACTTCGTTTCGTTTATTAACGTTGATTATCGTAACGAAATGATATCGTTTCGTTCGTTAAGCATGCCTGGCTGAAAGAATGGAGGATTAAATCCAATGAATCAAAATCCATTCAAGTGGCGTTTACTACCAGACGCAATACTTGCCCACCCATTAAACTCAACGATATTAATATGTGACCCATGCCTATGAAAAGGTGGCTTATGACTCAAAAAAAAAAAAGAAGAGCACAATCGTCCTGAAGAAATGCATTGTTTATCTTTAACAGTTGTTTCTAGCAATTTCTTTTTTGAGTCATAAGCCACCTTTTCATAGGGCGGATCACATATACCACAAAGCGAAGAAACAAAATACCTTGGTATGCACCTCGACAGAAAATTAACTTGGACGACCCACATATTCAACAAAAGAAAAGCCCTTGGTATCAAACTAAGAAATCTGTATTGGCTTATGGACCGAAATTCACAATTATCAGTTGATAACAAAGTCCTGCTTTACTCAGCCATCATAAAACCCATTTGGACATATGGAATACAACTGTGGGGAACTGCAACAAACTCAAACATAGAAATTCTCCAAAGATTCCAAACGAAAACCCTTAGCATGATTGTAAGCGCACCCTATAATGTGACTAACAACCAGCTAAACCGGGATCTAAAGGTTCCAACTATAGGTGAAGAAATCAAAAAGTATGCTATTTCATTCAACACGAGGCTTCTAGCTCACTCCAATCCATTCATTCTAGCCCGGTCAGCAATAGTTGGTCGAAAAGAAAGTCAATCACGGATCTTCAACACTGATGAATTCATGCCCGCAAAGTTTATTAAGTTGTATTAATGAATTCTTAAAAAAAATGGATGCACTACTGAGTGCAATCCATCTATGCCCACCAAGTTTAATAAGTTTTATTAATTATGAATTACTTTTAAAAACCCACAAAATTGTTAGATGTATTCTATGTATACAGTTGGCAAAATATATTGGATGCAAAAAAAAAAAAAAAGAAAAAAAACAGAAAAAACTCAAATAATTTTGTTGCAAGCAAAGCATAAGAAGATGAATTTGACATTTCCTTTGTTTAAGGGTGCTGGCACACTTTGCAAGTGAAATTATTTTTCCCACTCGTTGGTAACTTTTCCAACATTTTTCGCAATTAAAAACTGCAATATAACAATCGAATACGACACAAAATATGTTAGCAAGTATTTTTGTTGTATAGGGAGAATGTTTATAACAATGCTTCGCGAAATTTTGTGTGTGAATTGGTAAGACGAAATAAACTTCAATTGCCAAATCTGAAGTTCCTTCATATTTATAAGCGCAACGTCTTGGTTGATTGTGGCGATATTACTGGATGCATAAGCTTGCGTTAAACGCATCTATATGAAAAATTTCATTGTGCCACGGTCTTTATTGACAACAACACAGAAAAACTACAACGCACTTTTTACTATAAACAGTGCAAAAAGAAGTAGCAGAAAAAGAATTGCGAGCAGTAATCAACAACATTTTTTTGTGCATTTATCCATTCTGAACAGCTGGCGGTTCAAATCGACCGAAAGTCTGCAGTTTATGATTGCAAATACTCGGCGTGCGTTTGGCCATTAAATCGACCTTTTTGGAGTTTTGCGCATTTACAAAAACTGTGTTTTTTTTGCATTTTAATTTCATATCATTGTACTCTACATAATCAACCGGATGTGGTGTTGCTCTGCACTATGTACATTGCAAAATGCATGCCGCTCCCCTTTATGTACCCACTTGGCTCTTTTGTGGTAGAACGCAACATTGCATGACCATTTGTGGTATGAGATTGGGTATAACACCACCACTACTCTTGTGTGCCCACTCAACAACTCGCCAAACACTACGCGCCCCTTTCAAAAGTCGTACTTCAATATGAGCTTACATTTTTCTTTCATTAATATTTTTTTCTCCATATTTTTTTGTGTATTCATATGCGCAGTGCAAACAACTGATTGTAGTTTGTATATTCACTAATAAATTTAAGTGAAATGTTACAGCAACGTAGAATTAAATTTTCGGTTGGCAGAGGACTTGCAGCAGCTGGTGAGTTGTTTTATTTTTGTTTTTTTTTTTTCAGTTTCGAGCATTTCGTTTTACAATGCCAAATAAGCAATTTAATTTTCATGCCGGTAAATTTTAGTAAGTTTTAAACCGGAAGCATATGTTAAATATATTATTGTAATTGAATTAAAACAAGTTAGGAAGGTTAAGTTCGGGTGTAACCGAACACTACATACTCAGCTGCCAAATTACAGCTTGCAAAACTTTTAAATTACCTTCTTTTAAAAGTAGGCGTTGCCACGCCCATTGTCCAAAATTTTACTAATTTTCTATTCTGCGTCACAAGGTCAACCCACATACCAAGTTTCATCGCTGTATCCGTCTTTGGTAATGAATTAGCGCACTTTTTCGGTTTTTCGAAAATTTTGATATCGAAAAAGTGGGCGTAGTTATCGTCCGATTTGGTTTATTTTAAATAGCGATCTGAGATGAGTGCCCAGGAATCTACATACCAAATTTCCTTAAGATACCTCAAAATTTACCCAAGTTATCGTCTTTACGGACAGACGGACGGACGGACGGGCATGGCTAAATGAATTACTTTTTTCGCCCAGATCATTTTGATATATAGAAGTCTATATCTATTTCGATTAGTTTATACTGTTACTGGGTATCGTTATGCGAGCAAAATTAATATGCTCTATAAGCTCTGCTCAGCTGAGTATAAAAAAAACTCAACTGTACTTGAACATATATCCAGTATATATTGCGGGAAAGGCGGCCGCAGCCCGGTCGTTGGTAAAGCTTCGTGATATGGGCTATAGGCTTTCTGACTTCGGGCACTCTAGCCTTCTTACCAAGTTCGACTTTATCCCTGACAGGACGGTCTATTGTATGCCGATAACTGCTCGCTATATAACCTTCACCCCAGTCATTCACCCTAGATGGGAGTGGGGAAGAGGGCACATCTGGGGCAGGGGACCAGTTAACTTGTTCACGGATGGGTCGAAGTTGCACGGAAAGTTTGGTGCGGATGTCTTTTGTCAAGAGCTAAATGTAAGCCGCAAGTTTAGGTTGGCTGATCACTACAGCGTCTTCCAAGCGGAAGTTGTTGCGATTAAGGATGCGGTGGATGAAATCCTATCCAGTGCTACTACGGTTAAGGAATTTAACATCGACTATGATACGGCTATCAAGGCCTTGAGTTCAACTACAGTGTGATCGAGGGTGGTCTGGGAGTGCCTGACTTCGCTTGCGATTGCATCAAACTATTTTATAATTAAGATCATCTGTGTCCCGGGCCATAGTGATATCCCGGGCAACTGTCAAGCGGATCTCTTAGCCCGCATCGCTTCAACTCAACCGGATGAAGATGGCTGTAGGGATTTCGGGATTCCGCTGACAAACGAAATTTTCTCTGAGTATTTTGTTTTTTTTTTTTTTTTGTATGGAACTTTTCATTTTTTGCGGTGTGGTTATCGCGTTTTAAGGTTGAAAATGAAAAAAATGCGTTATTAAAAGATAAACATCATATCAGCTACTTGAAAATAGTTTTCACACCATATCACGAAATCAAACTAATATTTGAAGAAAATGTGTGAAGGCATGGGAATTGTTAGGTTGCATTGACCGTAAGGACTCCACTTCAACTCATGTGTCCACGTTCAAGGTGTATACTCATCACCTCACTTGATTATTTACTTTAATATTAACAGCTTTCAGAAAGTCAATTTATCGTATGTGTAGATATGTTTATAAGTTTTAAATACATGCATATGTTAAAGAATAAATACTTTATTTACAGTCCAACAGGTCATCAATCTAATCAGTGAAACTAATCAGTAGGTTGGGGCCTATGTCAACATTATTTGAGCTACAAAAATAATGACATTTGTTATTTTCGACAGTCAGTGAGTGTTTGTTGAGAGAGAGTCAATATTGTTGTTATACTTATAAAAAATTTTCAGTAAAAAGGTAAATAAGTGAATTTGTATACACTGAAAGAAATGGTGCTAGTAAAATCAACAAATCAGTTCTGTGGTTCTTGACTTATAGGAGATTCGGTGAAATTGATCGAATTATGGTTAATTCGACCGAGTTCTTTGTCAAGCGAACAAATTAGTCTAGTCATTTCAACAGAAGAGAAGTTGTGGCTCTTAAGTTAACAAAATTCTGTAAAATTGACAGATTCTTAATCAATCTAACTGATTTTTCTGTTAACACAACTGACCTCACTGGTCATTTCAACAGCGAACAATAGTCAAGGCACGGGCAAATTTCAAAGAGAATTTTACGCTCACTGCGCTCTCTACTTTGTACTTATGACGATGGTGCCACTTGTTAAAAAAAACACCAAAATAAGAAAACTATCAAATCTAAAAAACACACAAAATGGGAAAACAACAAAAAAATAGTTTTTCAGTAATGAATACAAAACGAATAAACCCTTTTTGAATTTACTGTGCAAAAAATTATGAGATACCGGGACACCTATTTATCGGGTACAATTTTGCACTTTTCCTCCAAGCGAAATGCGAAATTGCGCCCTCTTGTTGCAAAAGTTTTGCTTGAACGAGGAGGATTTTTCCAAAGTTGTAACATTTTGTTCAAGTTTTTATGGATTTTCAATCACGCGAACGAATATAATAAGATAAAAAAAAACATCCTTTTTTAATGTTGATTTTTCCGACAAAATAAAAGTTTGAGTTGTTTTGGAATCGTTTCAACTTAAAGTGTTACGAAAATTAAACTTGCCGAATTACATGTAAAGTTACTATAGTTGTGAATTACCTTCCTGCGATTTGATTCTTTACTATTCTATAACTTACAAGTTCTCTTTTTAAAATGTTACGTCAAACCTTTATACTACAAGTTTTGTTCGAAACAATCAAGTGTGACAACTCTACATGCGAGAGAAGAAATTGAGAATGAGCTGCAACTGAAACAATGGAGAATCAGTTTCGTGAGTACTACGAAGTTCAAAACTAAATTAAATAAATTATAAAAAATAAAATTTGATGAAAGTGCGTTTAACAAGACAAAGTAACAAAGTGTACATATAATGTTTAATGTGTGCCAGCATATTGAATGTACGCCCAATTGAAGTTCGGTTAGCATGTACATACATATGTACTTATTTGTCCGATTTTTGTTTTAAATTCAACGAAAATGGAAACATTTTATATCAAATGTGCGTACACAATTATAAATATAATTATAATATAACAATATGGTAAACATTTTTGAAGAAAAAGTTGAAATAAAGTTCTTGAAACCGACGCCAATGTTGTTTAACAAACGATGCAGTGCCGTTATTATACTCAGTTGAGCAGAGCTCACAGAGTATATTAAGTTTGATTGGATAACGGATGGTTGTACATATATAAAGGAATCGAGATAGATATAGACTTCCATATATCAAAATAATCAGGATCGAAAAAAAATTTGATTGAGCCATGTCCGTCCGTCCGTCCGTCCGTTAACACGACAACTTGAGTAAATTTTGAGGTATCTTGATGATATTTGGTATGTAGGTTCTTGAGCACTCATCTCAGATCGCTATTTAAAATGAACGATATGGGATTATAACCACGTCCACTTTTTCGAAATCGAAAATTTCGAAAAACCGAAAAAGTGCGATAATTCATTACAAAAGACAGATAAAGCGACGAAACTTGGTAGATGAGTTGATCTTATGACGCAGAATAGAAAACTAGTAAAATTTTGGACAATGGGCGTGGCACCGCCCACTTTTAAAAGAAGGTAATTAAAAATTTTGCAAGCTGTAATTTGGCAGTCGTTGAAGATATCATGATGAAATTTGGCAGTAACGTTACTGCTATTACTATAAGTACGCTTAATAAAAATTAGCCAAATCGGTCCTTCTCCAGGCCCACTTTTAAAAAAAAAATTTTTTTAATTTTAAGTAAATTTTAAGTAAAATTTTAACAAAAAATTTAATATCTTTACAGTATATAAGTAAATTATGTCAACATTCAACTCCAGTAATGATATGGTGCAACAAAATACAAAAATAAAAGAAAATTTCAAAATGGGCGTGGCTCCGCCCTTTTTCATTTAATTTGTCTAGGATACTTTTAACGCCATAAGTCGAACAAAAATTAACCAATCCTTTTGGAATTTGGTAGGTGCATAGATTTTATGACGCTAACTGTTTTCTGTGAAAATGGGCGAAATCGGTTGATGCCACGCCCAGTTTTTATACACAGTCGTCCGTCTGTCCTTCCGCATGGCCGTTAACATGATAACTTGAGCAAAAATTGACATATCTTTAATGAACTTAGTTCACGTGCTTACTTGAACTCACTTTATCTTGGTATGAAAAATGAACGAAATCCGACTATGACCACGCCCACTTTTTCGATATCGAAAATTACGAAAAATGAAAAAAATGCCATAATTCTATACCAAATACGAAAAAAAGGATGAAACATGGTAGGGTAATTGGATTGTTTTATTGTTGCGAAATATAACTTTAGAAAAAACTATATAAAATGGTTATGACACCTACCATATTAAGTAGAAGAAAATGAAAAAGTTCTGCTGGGCGAAATAAAAAACCCTTAAAATCTTGGCCGGTACTACATATATAAATAAATTAGCGGTATCCAACAGATGATGTTCTGGGTCACCCTGGTCCACAGTTTGGTCGATATCTGGAAAACGCCTTCACATATACAACTACCACCACTCCCTTTTAAAACTCCCATTAATACCTTTAATTTGATACCCGTATCGTACAAACTCATTCTAGAGTCACCCCTGGTCCACCTTTATGGCGATATCTCGAAAAGGCGTCCACCTATAGAACTAAGCCCCACGCCCTCTTAAAAATACTCATTAACACCTTTCATTTGATACCCATATTGCACAAAAGAATTCTAGAGTCACCCCTGGCCCACCTTTATGGCGATATCTCGAAAAGACGAACACCTATAGAACGAAGGCCCACTCCCTTTTAAAAATACTCATTAACACCTTTCATTTGATACCCATATTGCACAAAAGAATTCTATAGTCACCCCTGGCCCACCTTTATGGCGATATCTCGAAACGGCGTCCACCTATGGAACTAAGGATTACTCCCTTTTAAAATACTCATTAACACCTTTCATTTGATACCCATATCGTACAAACACATTCTAGAGTCACCCCTGGTCCACCTTTATGGCGATATTTCGAAACGGCATCCACATATAGAACTAAGGCCCACTCCCTTTTAAAATACTCATTAACACCATTCGTTTGATGCCCATATTGTACAAACAAATTCTAGGGTCACGCCTGGTCCACCTTTGTGGTGATATCTCGAAACGGCGTCCACCTATGGAACGAAGGATTACTCCCTTTTAAAATACTCATTAACACCTTTCATTTGATACCCATATCGTACAAACGCATTCTGGAGTCAACCCTGATCCACCTTTATGGCTATATCCCTAAATGGCGTCCACCTATAGAACTATGGCCCACTCCCTCATAAAATACTCTTTAATGCCTTTCATTTGATACACATGTCATACAAACACATTCCAGGGTTTCCCTCGGTTCATTTTCCTACATGGTTATTTTCCCTTATGTTCTCACCATAGCTCTCAACTGAGTATGTAATGTTCGGTTACACCCGAACTTAACCTTCCTTACTTATTTTCGCTAGAGCATGCACTAACGCGTGTGTGAATATGTACTTATGTATGTAGCAAGTTTAAATATGTCTTTATCCGGCTTTTACTTTTCCACAGGTATTAATGCCATATGAACAGAAAAGTCTGTTGATGTAAAAGTTTACGCTATTAATCTAGAAAAAAACAGATATATCTGTTATTTTAATAGATTTCACTGGAAGTGTCATTTAGACAATAAACTCTGTTAATTTAACAGTTTACGCTAGTTATTTCGAATGAACAAAAATCTCTGTCATTTCTACGGCTTTCGCTGTTAGTCTCATTTTAACATTAAATCTGTTATAATTTATTTAATAATTTGGGAAAAATTTAAACAACGTGACATCAGGACGGACAAGGCGACAGCTGTTTCGATTATACCTTGTAAATCTCTTCAAAGCCTTTTCTCCCGGGAGTGGGAGTCGAACTCGCACCCCTACGATAGTTGAAATGGTTGTAAACGCATTCAGCTACGTCATGCCTGTTGTGAAGTCTTTCCCAATTGCCTTCTTTTTGCATATTTTAATCTTTTACACATTGCATACTTCGTATGCAATTATGTGTTAAAGCTATGCTTGGTACGGCGGTTTTCAAAGAAACTTTGGTTTTGTTGCAGTTTTTCGTTCTATTTATAGAACTACAACGAATTAACCAATTTTGTCTGTTTGTATGATTTTTAATAATCGGGGATTGCCCATATTGCTTTTTTTTTTTTTTAAATGTATGAAAACATTTAGTTGAAGCAATTTTTTTAATTTTTATAATTTATTTAATAATTTGGGAAAAATTTAAACAACGTGACATCAGGACGGACAAGGCGACAGCTGTTTCGATTATACCTTGTAAATCTCTTCAAAGCCTTTTCTCCCGGTAGTGGGAATCGAACTCGCACCCCTACGATAGTTGAAATGGTTGTAAACGCATTCAGCTACGTCATGCCTGTTGTGAAGTCTTTCCCAATTGCCTTCTTTTTGCATATTTTAATCTTTTACACATTGCATACTTCGTATGCAATTATGTGTTAAAGCTATGCTTGGTACGGCGGTTTTCAAAGAAACTTTGGTTTTGTTGCAGTTTTTCGTTCTATTTATAGAACTACAACGAATTAACCAATTTTGTCTGTTTGTATGATTTTTAATAATCGGGGATTGCCCATATTGCTTTTTTTTTTTTTAAATGTATGAAAACATTTAGTTGAAGCAATTTTTTTAATTTTTATAATTTATTTAATAATTTGGGAAAAATTTAAGCAACGTGACATCAGGACGGACAAGGCGACAGCTGTTTCGATTATACCTTGTAAATCTCTTCTAAGCCTTTTCTCCCGGTAGTGGGAATCGAACTCGCACCCCTACGATAGTTGAAATGGTTGTAAACGCATTCAGCTACGTCATGCCTGTTGTGAAGTCTTTCCCAATTGCCTTCTTTTTGCATATTTTAATCTTTTACACATTGCATACTTCGTATGCAATTATGTGTTAAAGCTATGCTTGGTACGGCGGTTTTCAAAGAAACTTTGGTTTTGTTGCAGTTTTTCGTTCTATTTATAGAACTACAACGAATTAACCAATTTTGTCTGTTTGTATGATTTTTAATAATCGGGGATTGCCCATATTGCTTTTTTTTTTTTTAAATGTATGAAAACATTTAGTTGAAGCAATTTTTTTAATTTTTATAATTTATTTGATAATTTGAAAACCGCCGTACCAAGCATAGCTTTAACACATAATTGCATACGAAGTATGCAATGTGTAAAAGATTAAAATATGCAAAAAGAAGGCAATTGGGAAAGACTTCACAACAGGCATGACGTAGCTGAATGCGTTTACAACCATTTCAACTATCGTAGGGGTGCGAGTTCGATTCCCACTACCGGGAGAAAAGGCTTTGAAGAGATTTACAAGGTATAATCGAAACAGCTGTCGCCTTGTCCGTCCTGATGTCACGTTGTTTAAATTTTTCCCAAATTATCAAATAAATTATAAAAATTAAAAAAATTGCTTCAACTAAATGTTTTCATACATTTAAAAAAAAAAAAAGCAATATGGGCAATCCCCGATTATTAAAAATCATACAAACAGACAAAATTGGTTAATTCGTTGTAGTTCTATAAATAGAACGAAAACAGCAACAAAAACCAAAGTTTCTTTGAAAACCGCCGTACCAAGCATAGCTTTAACACATAATTGCATACGAAGTATGCAATGTGTAAAAGATTAAAATATGCAAAAAGAAGGCAATTGGGAAAGACTTCACAACAGGCATGACGTAGCTGAATGCGTTTACAACCATTTCAACTATCGTAGGGGTGCGAGTTCGATTCCCACTACCGGGAGAAAAGGCTTTGAAGAGATTTACAAGGTATAATCGAAACAGCTGTCGCCTTGTCCGTCCTGATGTCACGTTGTTTAAATTTTTCCCAAATTATTAAATAAATTATAAAAATTAAAAAAATTGCTTCAAATAAATGTTTTCATACATTTAAAAAAAAAAAAACAAAAAAAAAAAAAAAAAAAAAGTAATATGGGCAATCCCCGATTATTAAAAATTAAAAACAGTTTGCACTGGTAATTTCAAAAGAACAGAAATCCCTCTCATATTAACAGTTTTGATTGGTATTCTTAGAGCGACAGTAATATTTGTTTATTTAACTACTGAAACGGTAAATTACGAACCAACGATTTACGCGCAGTTGATTCAACATCTTGTTGCGATGGATAAAAATTGACAGAAATTTCGGTTAAATTGACCTATATTTCCGTTGATTTTACCAGTCTTTATCGTCTAGTGTAACAAGACAACGATTTAAATACAAAAGTTTGACCTGTTAACCAAACACAGCATAGGTCATAACACAAATATAGAGAGGTACTCCCACTTGCCTTCTGAAACAGCGGTACCACATTTTTAAAACATAAATGCATCAAAAAGAAAGAGTATACATCAACTTCATCCCAGACTTAACACCCGCGCAAGTAAATATCTTAGTTTAGTCTTAAGCCTTTGATATGACAGGCAACTTGACCGTGGTATGAGGGCTTAACCCTACTATGTAGGTGAGTGACTAAGGCACTTGCAGGTGTGAATTGCGCTGCATTCCAGACAGAGCCTTCCCTTCGCTGGGTCACGTTCGAAGTAAGGGTGGCCTTGTCGCAGCAAAAGGTGCTGCTGCTACGAAGTGTTTGACAAATTGAGGTGGTTTAGAACGGAGCGACTAGGCAGTTCCTCGCTGTGACAATTATAGATCGTCTATCGAAACTTAAAGATCTGAAGAAAGAAAGCTGCTTAATTTCATTGTCATAGTAATGCGGGAGAAACCAAATAAACTTCCACCTCTCATCGATTCATCACATATAATGGAGTTAAGTTGATAGCAAAGTTAAAAAAAAAATAAAATAAACGTAAGGCGCGATACCCTCCGAAGAGATCTAAGGCCGAGCTTCTCTTCCAATTTGCGTCGTGCTCCTCTTGATTTTCCCTACAAATTGGCCGGACGGGACCTACATGTTTTATGCCGACTCCGAACGGCATCTGCAAGGCAAATGAGTTTTCACTGAGAGCTTTTCATGGCAGAAATACACCCGGAGCGCTTGCCAAACACTGCCGAGGGGCGACCCCGCTTTGAAAAATTTTCTTCTAATTGAAAAACCTTATTTCTAAAATTTTTGATGTTGCTTTGCCCGGGAGTTGAACCCAGGGCATACGGTGTGATAGGCGGAGCACGCTACCATCACACTACGATGACCGCATATATCCTTTCTATATACGGCATTTTTATACTCAGCTGAGCAGAGCTCCCAGAGCATATTAACTTTGTTCGCATAACGGTAATCCGTAATGGCATAAACTAATCGAGATAGATATAGACTTCTATATATCAAAATGATCTGGGTGAAAAAAAATTCATTTAGCCATGTCCGTCCGTCCGTCCATCCGTCCGTCTGTAAACACGATAACGTGAGTAAATTTTGAGGTATCTTGATGAAATTTGGCACGTAGGTTCCTGGGTGCTCATCTCAGATCGCTATTTAAAATGAACGAAATCGGACTACAACCACGCCCACTTTTTCGATATCGAAAATTTCGAAAAACCGAAAAAGTGCGATAATTCATTACCAAAGACGGATAAAGCGATAAAACTTTGTAAGTGCGTTGACCTTATGACGCAAAATAGAAAATTAGTAACTTTCTGGACAAGGGGCGTGGCACCGCCCACTTTTAAAAGAAGGTAATTTAAAAGTTTTGCAAGCTGTAATTTCGCAGTCGTTGAAGATATCACTATGAAATTTGGCAGGCACGTTACCTCTATTACTATATATGTTCTAAATAAAAATTAGCAAAATCGGATGACGAACACGCCCACTTTTAAAAAAAATTTTTTTTAAGTCAAATTTAAACAAAAAATTTAATATCTGTACAGTATATAAGAAAATTATGCCAACATTCAACTCCAGTAATGATATGGTGCAACAAAATGTAAAAATAAAAGAAAATTTCAAAGTGGGCATGGCTCCGCCCTTTTTCATTTAATTCGTCTAGAATACTTTTAATACCATAAGTCTAACAAAAATTTACCAATCCTTGTGAAATGTGGTAATGGCATAGCTTCTATCCCGGTAACTGTTTTCTGTGAAAATGGGCGAAATAGGTTGAAGCCACGCCCAGTTTTTATACACAGTCGACCGTCTGTCCTTCCACTCAGCCGTTAACATGATAACTTGAGCAAAAATCGATATATCTAAAACTAAACTTAGCCCACTTACTTATCTGAACTCACTTTAACTTGGTATAAAATATGGCCGAAATCCGACTATGCGCACGCCCACTTTTCCGATATCGAAAATTACGAAAAATGAAAAAAATGCCATAATTCTATACTAATTGTGAAAAAAGTTATGAAACATTGTAATTGGATTGGTTTATTGATGCAAAATATAACTTTAGAAAAAACTTTGTAAAATGGGTGTGACACCTACCATATTAAGTAGAAGAAAATGAAAAAGTTTTGCAGGGCGAAGCCCTTGGAATCGTGGTATGACATATATAAATAAATTAGCGGTACGCGACAGAAAATCTTCGGAGTCACCCTGGTCCACATTTTGGCCGATCTCTCGAAAACGCCTTCAAATATACAACTAAGGGCTACTCCCTTTTAAAACCCTCATTAATACCTTTAATTTGATACCCGTATCGTACAGCACACATTCTATAGTCACCCCTGGTCCACCTTTATGGCGATAGCCTGAAATTGCGTCCACCTATAGAACTAAGGCTCGATCCCTTTTAAAATACTCTTTAATACCTTTCATTTGAAACCTATGTCATACAAACACATTCGAGGGTTACCCTAGGTTCATTTTGCTAAATGGTGATTTTCCCTTATTTTGTCTCCAAAGGTCTCAGCTGAGTATGTAATGTTTAGTTACACACGAACTTAGCATTCCTTACTTTTTGTATTTGAAACAGCCGTATTCATGCAAAACTTTAAGATTTGAGTTGTTTTCATGGTTCCAAATATAAAATTTAATTAAAGCATACCTTGTGAATTTCCTAATATTTTAAAAATTGATAGTTGAATAAAAATACCACATACAAAATCAGGGCCAGATTAACAAGTAGGCAGAATAGGTAGTTGCCTGGGGCCTTTATTTGTTTGGGGCCCCCGGAAAATTAAAATACTTGTAAAATTTTCTTACAAACATAAAATTCTAGAGAGTTAAAGAAAAATAGAATCAGAATTGAAAATAAATTTTACTCAAATTAATAAAACTCAATTGACCGATTTCAAAAGGCCACGACCGACAAACTAGGCAAGGTTCCTAAAAAGGACATTTCCGACTCATTTGACAAATTGTATGAGCGTGCGAAGAAGTGTATCGAAATGAAAGGAGAGTATATTGAATAATAAAAAAGAAATATCTAAAAATGTACACTGGTTGTTTTTATTTTGAAAAATTTCGGTTATTTTGGGAACAGAGGGTGTGTCAGTTAATCGAAATCAATGCTAATTTTCTTTTGACTTGACATTCTTCTGCACGGCGAATTTGGCTGAACTCGCTTTGCCATCACCTTGCATTGATTCGCCTAGAGTTAAAGGTGGATTGTTTGTTCTTTTGATACAGCAACAAATTATCCAGCTTTAACGCAAAAACTCTAGTCCGACCAAATCCTTTACCTTATCATACCTAGAGCAGAGGTCATAAGTATCCATATTCTCATACGCCTTAGTTTACTTATTTATTTGCAGAATAAACTAATTAAAGTTCTTTTTCGTTTTCTTGCTTTTGCAGATTTACCTTGGTTCCGATCTCAAACAAGCAATCATGGGTTCACTCGTGTTTTGCATACATCACAAGCAAGGCTGTAAATGGTCTGACGAACTAAGGAAACTTAAGGTGGGTACACATAAAAGACGCGTTGATGTTTATATTAGGGTGCATCACAAAAAAAGCACCTTTTCCAGCAGATTTAAGAATTTAGAAAATTTGAAAAAATCTATGAAGAAGTTTGCGCGTGAAAACGTAGCAAACATACTCACTCACATATCAAACATTGGAGCGCTTTAATGTGTTCGCTTGGATGCTATGCAATTTCTGAAGAAAAGCAAAATCGGCCAACCCTAATACACTTAATCTAGACAGAAGTGATTTATAGAATTATAAATTTATAGCTGCCACCATAGTTATAATTTCTCAGTATTAAAATACACAAAACTAATTAATTTTAACTTGTTTTAACTAAAAAATTCATTGCACCGCACAGTAACCAGCACCAACTTACACTGGTATGATTTCATTCATTAAGCTTACATAAGTTTTTTTTAATAAGAATGGTCATAAAAAATAAGCAAGCTAATAAAAATTATTACAATGACTTGTGTACATATATATATATATTTTTTTTGAGTCTTATGACATTACCTAGGTTCATATGTATGTGTGTATGTAAGTATAGGTACTCTATGTTTAACATAAAAAAGTTAGTGGTCATTTTTATGTTCATGATATTTATTTAAGTCTTCATTCACAAAGGAATGTTAAAATAAAATCAAACAAATCTTCAAATTCTGAGTAGTGAGTGAAGCAAAGGTTAGGTCAGCGTAGTATTTTTTGTGAAAATAAACGAACGCAATCTAATTAAATGAAGCGGTTCTTTCTTAAATTTTTGTGTATGATATTTTAATTTGATAATTGTTGTCAGAAAACTTATGCCTAATTATATGGTCCTTAGGTGTTCTAAAAAAAGGCGTGAGTATTCGCGAAATTCGATGTGTCAGCATACAGATGCAGGTCTGGAAACAAATTTTTTTCAAGTTAAAAAGAAAAGGTTCGTTGGTTTCTTATTGGTAATAACCCATACAGTTTTATAATCGGCTTATTGCCGATAACGAATAATTTTCGTCGATTTTATATCAAAGTTTTAAAGCTATCTGCATCATAACAAACCTATGAGTCGTCAGTAACAAATCGATAACAAACTGTTAACACAAATCGATGCATTTTTGATAGCCAAATCAATATCTTGCCAATAACACGCGGATTGGAAATTGTTAACACTTTGATAATGAATCCATAACTTTCCTCAAACAAATTGATATACTTTTAATAATATATCGATAACTTTTCGGTAAGTTATCGGTAACTTTTTGATAACAAATCGATGACATCCGATAAAAAACGATAAATCCAAAACCTTTTCATAGCAAAAGGACTAACTCATGGATTAAAAGTCGATATAATTAATTTTTTTTATACTCAGCGTGCTTTGCACACAGAGTATATTAACTTTAATTGGATAACGGTTGGTTGTACAGGTATAAAGAAACCGAGATAGATATAGACTTCCATATATCAAAATCATCAGTATTGAAAAAAAATTTGATTGAGCCATGTCCGTCCGTCTGTTAGCACGATAACTTGAGTAACTATTGAGGTATCTTAACCAAATTTGGTACACTAGCTTATCTGGGTCCAGAATAGATTGGTATTGAAAATGAGCGAAATCGAAATATAACCACGCCCACTTTTTTATATATAAAATTTTGGAAAACACAAAAACCTGATAATTTAGTAAATAAAATACCTAGAATGTTGAAATTTGACATGTGGACTGATATTGAGACTCTTGATAAAAATTTGGAAACATTGTTTAAAATGGGCGTGGCACCGCCCACTTGTAATAAAATCAATTTTACAAATATTAATCATAAATCAAAAATCGTTAAACCTATCATAACAAAATTCGGCAGAGAGGTTGCCTTTACTATAAGGAATGCTTTGGAGAAAAATTAACGAAATCGGTTAAGAACCGTGCCCACTTTTATATACACGATTTTTAAAGGGCCGTGGACGAATAAAATAAGCTATATTGTTGCAAAAAAGAGCTTTATATCAATGGTATTTCATTTCCCAAGTGGATTTATAACAATAAATAGGTTAAATTTCATAATTAAAAATATGGGCGTGGCACCGCCTCTTTTACGACTAAGCAATTTTCCTGGTTTCGGGAGCCATAACTCGAAGAAAAATTAACGGATCGTAATAAAATTGGGTACACAAATTTTCCCTATAGCAGGAAATATTTCTAGAAAAAATGGACGATATCGGTTAAAGACCACGCCCACTTTTATATACAAGATTTTTAAAAGGGTCGTAGACGAAAATAATAAGCTATATCTTAGCGAAAAAGAGCTTTGTATCAATAGAATTTTACTTTCTAAATTGAATTATAACATTAAATTGGAAAACACTAAAATTTTTGAAAATGGGTGTGGCACCGCCTCTTTTATGACTAAGTAATTTTTTTTTTTTTTTTTAATTTTCCATGTTTAGGGAGCCATAACTCGAAGAAAAATTATCGGATCGTAATGAAATTGGGTACACATATTTTCCTTATAGCAGAAAATATTTCTAGTAAAAATGGATGGGATCGTTTATAGACCACGGCAGCTTAGATGCAAAACAAATTTAAAAGGGTTGTAGGCTAGAATAATAAGCCATAACTTAGCAAAAAATAGTTTTGAATAAATGATATTTCACTTATCAAGTTTTACTGTAAGAGGAGATGGGGAGACATTTTTCTTTTAAACGGGCGGTGCCACGTGTTATGTAGAAAAGTAATTTATCTGAAATGAAATGTACAATTGAAGATCACGCTGAGTATATAATGTTCGGTTACACCCGAACTTAAACACCTTTACTTGTTTTTTGCTAATATTTATAAATGTTCAGTTCCACATAAAAAGCACTATGGGACATATTCTAGTGTTAGTAAGTGTTAGTTTTGAAATGTACACCTTTCTTTTATACCAGTTAACTTACTGAATCTAGCTCCCGATTTTCCCTTTCACAAAAAATGTTTACTTATTATTACTTATTATTATGTATGTAAGTTCAACAAGTAATTTTTTGGTATAGTGAAAAAAAATACTTGAACTTTCAAAATTCGTCACACTTTTCATTAGGTTTTATGAAATTAAATTTTGCACGATTTAATAAGTCAGTCTCTGTATGTTTTTAAAAAGTCTCATTTACATTCCATAAGTGTATAAAATTGGTTTGTTATTTCTATTTTTTTTAGAGCACAACATAACGTGGGAGGCTTATGAAAGGCAGCCATTTAAGAGAGCTATGTATGTAGTGCAGGAATCTCTGTTAGGCAACAGGATCATTTTTAATGCAAATATCACAAGGATACGACAAAGAGTGCCACAGCGGATCAACACATTATGTCAGCAATAGTTTTTGTGATGCCTTGGAGGACTAAAGTGAGGATCTGCTGCCTCTACGTCTGATATTTTGGCTGAATGGCTGCTTTTGAAACAAAGCGTTGGCTACTGGTAAATATTTTAATTTTAAAAATTAAAATTTATTTTTATAATAATTTTTTTTTTTTTGTAGTTTAATAGTGATTTTGCATTGACATTCATGAGCAGAAAATTGGAACTCCCTTTATGAGTGCTTAGCAGGCGTCCCGCAATGTACTGGGCCCAATACTTTAAACACTTTACACGTATGACCTCTCATTAGCAGAAGGCGTCACTATATACACGTTTGACGATGATGCTGCGGTGCTGGCCGTTGACCCTAACCCTAGCGTGGCTTCACTCAAGCTCCAAGGAAGTTTAAATAAAATAACCCATTGGCTGAGTGAATAGAGGATCAAATCCAATGAATCAAAATCCGTTCAAGTGACGTTTACTACCAGACGTAACACTTACCTACCCGTTAAACTCAACGATATTAATATATAAAAATATAAAAGAATGAATCAGAAAAAAAAATTTATATATATAAAAATAAAGAAACGGTATTATGTATATATGTCCATTTTGCAGAAATTCCAATAAAGCCAATTTAAAGCGCCTGGTATTGCGTTCATTTTTAATGTAATTTGGTAGTGAGTTCCCAATTTGATAGGACTGACGCACTGACAAAGAATGTTCTGGAATATGTAAGATACTTATATCGTGGAACAATAAGGTTGCCAGTTCTGTCTGATTTCGAAAAACTCAAATTTCTAAAGAGGTATTCCAGTTGCCTTTTATGGATTAAATAGTCTAGGAACCCTAAATTGCGATAATTCAGAAAGCTAACAAGACTGCAATTTGTTATGGTAACGCATCTATAGTGGAGCAGCAAGGCAGGTAGTCGGCATGATCTAGGGGTGCACTGTGGCTAGTCATGCCGGCTGGGCTGGGTTCTTGCCAACCCTGCTATCCTGCGCCATAAACAGAAAAAAGGTCATATCATGCCTTAAAAAAACTGACAAAGGCGCAGTACTCATTCAAGACGCTGCAAATTACTTTAAAACAACATCCGGTTAATAAAAAAAATGCATTTACCTTTTGAAGGCTTAAGCCGTATTAAGTGAAATATAAAAAAGTAATAACAAAAGGTATAATATTCCTAATTTGTCCGTATCACGGAACGAACTCACCCCTTGTTGTATGCAGCTTGCCGTTGTTGTGCCGGCAATTGTTGGCGTTGGCCGGCGTCGTAGCAGGTGTGTCCGGCTGGCCTATATATGGCGGCCTGCCGTTGTTGTGCCGGCAATTATTGGCGTTGGCCGGCGTCGTAGCAGGTGTTGTTCGGCTGGCCTATGTATGGCGGCCTGCCGTTGTTGTGCCGGCAATTGTTGCCGTTGGCCGGCGTCGTTACAGATGTTGTAGGCGGACTATGTGTGGCGGCCTGCTGTTGTTGTGCCGGCAATTATTGGCGTTGGCCGGCGTCGTAGCAGGTGTTGTTCGGCTGGCCTATGTACAGCGGCCTGCCGTTGTTGTGCCGGCAATTATTGGCGTTGGCCGGCGTCGTAGCAGGTGTTGTTCGGCTGGCCTATGTATGGCGGCCTGCCGTTGTTGTGCCGACAATTGTTGCCGTTGGCCGGCGTCGTTACAGATGTTGTAGGTGGCCTGCCGTTGTTGTGCCGGCAATTATTGGCGTTGGCCGGCGTCGTAGAAGGTGTTGTTCGCCTGGCCTATGTATGGCGGCCTGCCGTTGTTGTGCCGGCAATTGTTGCCGTTGGCCGGCGTCATTACAGATGTTGTAGGCGGCCTGCCGTTGTTGTTCCGGCAATTATTGGCGTTGGCCGGCGTCGTAGAAGGTGTTGTTCGCCTGGCCTATGTATGGCGGCCAGCCGTTGTTGTGCCGGCAATTGGTACCGTTGGCCGGCGTCGTTACAGATGTTGTAGGCGGCCTGCCGTTGTTGTGCCGGCAATTATTGGCGTTGGCCGGCGTCGTAGCAGGTGTTGTTCGGCTGGCCTATGTATGACGGCCTGCCGTTGTTGTGCCGGCAATTGTTGCCGTTGGCCGGCGTCGTTACACATGTTGTAGGCGGCCTATGTATGGCGGCATGCCGTTCTTTTGCCGGCAATTATTGGCGTTGGCCGGCGTCGTAGCAGGTGTTGTTCGGCTGGCCTATGTATGGCGGCCTGCCGTTGTTGTGCCGGCAATTGTTGCCGTTGGCCGGCGTCGTTACAGATGTTGTAGGCGGCCTATGTATGGCGGCTGCCTGTTGTTGTGCCGGCAATTATTGGCGTTGGCCGGCGTCGTAGCAGGTGTTGGTCGGCTGACCTATGTATGGCGGCCTGCCGTTGTTGTGCCGGCAATTATTGGCGTTGGCCGGCGTCGTAGAAGGTGTTGTTCGGCTGGCCTATGTATGGCGTCCTGCCGTTGTTGTGCCGGCAATTATTGGCGTTGGCCGGCGTCGTAGCAGGTGTTGTTTGGCTGGCCTATGTATGGCGGCCTGCCTTTGTTGTGCCGGCAATTATTGGCGTTGGCCGGCCTCGTAGCAGGTGTTGTTCGGCTGGCCTATGTATGGCGTCCTGCCGTTGTTGTGCCGGCAATTATTGGCGTTGGCCGGCGTCGTAGCAGGTGTTGTTCGGCTAACCTATGTATGGCGGCCTGCCGTTGTTGTGCCGGCAATTATTGGCGTTGGCCGGCGTCGTAGCAGGTGTTGTTTGGCTGGCCTATGTATGGCGGCCTGCCTTTGTTGTGCCGGCAATTATTGGCGTTGGCCGGCCTCGTAGCAGGTGTTGTTCGGCTGGCCTATGTATGGCGTCCTGCCGTTGTTGTGCCGGCAATTATTGGCGTTGGCCGGCGTCGTAGCAGGTGTTGTTCGGCTGGCCTATGTATGGCGTCCTGCCGTTGTTGTGCCGGCAATTATTGGCGTTGGCCGGCGTCGTAGCAGGTGTTGTTCGGCTAACCTATGTATGGCGGCCTGCCGTTGTTGTGCCGGCAATTGTTGCCGTTGGCCGGCGTCGTTACAGATGTTGTAGGTGGCCTGCCGTTGTTGTGCCGGCAATTATTGGCGTTGGCCGGCGTCGTAGTAGGTGTTGTTCGGCTGGCCTATGTATGTCGGTCTGCCGTTGTTGTGCCGGCAATTATTGGCGTTGGCCGGCGTCGTAGCAGGTGTTGTTTGGCTGGCCTATGTATGGCGGCCTGCCTTTGTTGTGCCGGCAATTATTGGCGTTGGCCGGCCTCGTAGCAGGTGTTGTTCGGCTGGCCTATGTATGGCGTCCTGCCGTTGTTGTGCCGGCAATTATTGGCGTTGGCCGGCGTCGTAGCAGGTGTTGTTCGGCTAACCTATGTATGGCGGCCTGCCGTTGTTGTGCCGGCAATTGTTGCCGTTGGCCGGCGTCGTTACAGATGTTGTAGGCAGCCTATGTGTGGCGGCCTGCCGTTGTTGTGCCGGCAATTATTGCGTTGGCCTAGACGTACAACTGTCTAGGATTATAGATTTGTATTTGATGTGTAGGCGAACGTTCAGTAACAATAATATCTCCAGAATTACGTACAATTATCGAAACTTTGTATACGATGATTAATAGTGTTATTTCGTCTTCATACAAAAAAAATTTAAAAGTTGGACGTCACCACGCAGACTATAGCAGCAAAAAAACCGCAAACCAACACCAAAAACGACTTTCCTCGTGAGTCACCAAAAATGAAAAGACAGAAATAAACCAAGAACCCAGCTTCCGTGCATGGCTGCCACTATCTGATTAATCGATACACACCGATGTTTTATCGCTATATCGTTTCGTTCAACCCCATGGTTGGCTCATATCCCTGCCACCCATACCATGTTCAGATTTCAAAGTCGCCGTATTGATGATAAGCGTATGGGATTCAGAGGCAACTTTTGTGTCGTTAGTGAATTGTGCGCATTGTGTTGATTACGTTTTGTCTTTGTCATCTCCTTTTGACAATTCCTATGCCAGTGAATTGGAAGAAGACCAAAGTCAGCTGATGAGACGGAAATCTTGGCGATGCCACCAGCACGAAATTAGCACGGAAAGCGTTTCAGCCGCCCCAGGAAGACATGAGTGAGGTGCATCCTGGCCTTTTCCTATTAACTAACCAACTAGTGCGTTCACAGTGTGAATTCTCACAAGGGGACCATAACAAGTTAAGTATCTTAAAAAAAATGGATGCACTACTAGAACAATCCATCCATGCCCACCAAGTTTATTAAGTTTAATTAATTATGATTACTTTTAAAAAACCAAAAATTTGTTAGATGTATTTTATGTATACAGTTGTCAAAATATATTGAATGCTAAAAAAAAAATTCTGAGAAAGCGACTCTCATATTTAAACGCACAATCAAAGATTTTTTTCACGTTGGATATTCTTCATAAAGTAAACTCAAAAAATTTGGAAAAAGGTCAAGAAATAATTCTAACCTTATCGAATACGTGTAGTTATACATGATTGATTTTTTTAATGGTTCATTTTGTTGTTAATCGATATGTCTATTCAAAGATGGGATGATTGATTTTATAGGACTAAATTTAATTGAAATGTACTTATTAAAAGAAAATGACGACATAAATACAAATTCAGCTCACTAAAAAAAAAAAAACCCAAATCCAATCGCCTAGGCCCGGGGGTGATTGCGCCGTCGGTGAAGGCTCAGGGAGCTCGCCGACGGGTACCGTTTGGTGCACCGAGATCACCTGTATGGGGCAAACCCCATATGCCCATTTAGGTGGACTGTCATAGTACCCCACGAATATAGGACGTGGAGACAAACCCTACATTGGAAGCGGGGCTATCCTACGGGTTCAGCCACCCGCTCCAACAATACTCCCTCCTGCCACCGGTAAAACCGGGAACACCTAGCGTGAACCCTCCTGGTACTGAATTACCTTTATCTGGAGATCAGCGGACCAGTGCCGCGGTACATTATGCAGCACCAGCCGCACACCGGTACTAACTTCTAATTTTTGCTTTGGTGTACAGCATCTGCAATGTATCTCACTTTGTTAGCATTCCTGTTTCTTTGCTTTCGGCATTTTAAGCTTATCTGGCGTTTCGACAATAGCATCCAAACTGTTTACTTCCGTATAAACTTCTTCGAAATGATCTTTGGTATCCTCAAGTTGATCCATACTTGTAGATGATATATTTTCTTTAATAGCTAGCTCTTCTAAAACTTTAAATGGCTTAACGTATTACAAAACAAATTTTGTATGTTCGTGGAGATTATAACGTCTGCCTTCTTTAAGGGTGCGTACTAAAAATATATAGCAATTAGTGAATATGAGAAACAATGATCGGTCATATTTCAAAAAAAGTTCAGAAACTAGCAATCTCAGCCAACAGTTGAATGGCTCATCTTGTTGTTAATCGATATGTCTATTCAAAGATGGGATGATGGATTTTATGGGACTAAATTGAATTGGTATATACTTTTAAAAAGAAAATAACGACATAAATACCAATTCAGTCACTAAAGAAAAAAAAAAACAAATCCAATCGCATAGGCCCGGGTGTGCTTGCACCGTCGGTGAAGGCTCAGGGAGCTGACCGACGGGTACCGTTTGGTACACCGAGGGCGCCGGTACGTGGCAAACCCTACATACTCCCTCCTGATACAGAATGACCCTTATCTGGGGATCAGCGGACCAGTGCCGCGGTACATTATACAGCACCAGCCGCACCCCGTCACTCCCGAGCTCCCGCCGTGCGCAGTTTTCCGCACCTGATCCAGCCATCTAAAAAAAAATTTTTTTTTTCACCATCAGTCCTATCTTACCTCGTGTCCATTGTTAATCAGGATCATAAACTCCCGCCTCTCCCTGTCCGCCCCACACGCAGTCATCAACTTGATAGCAGCCATCTGCAAAGGAATGGTAACACCTAGCGTGCAATGGAATGGTAACATAGTGCTAGTAAAAAGTTTCTAACAAAAAAACAAAATTGTGATGCGATCTTTCCAATGGTCGTGCTAGAAATTCCGTTTTTTTGCACAAATTCCGCAACAACACCAAACTATGCTACAATATGTGTCATTGAGATGTATGAAATGTTTACAGTGATATGTTTTTTGTGAATAAAATGAACAAAACACTTGACAAGTTGCATGGCCAACATAAAACTAACAACCCACAATTTGTTTGTCCCACAATCTCCATCAACATTTGCCCAGACTACTGCCTCCGATTTTCGTGGTATTTGCTGATTCTCGTCCACCAGCACTCTTTTACTGTTGTAGCCTTTTTCGTAGCCGAAATTAAGTGTTCTTATATCGCATCGTCTTGCTTTGCATATCGATCTTGATTCCTTGGTCTATTAAGAAGTCCACTCTAATTATGATTTCATCAACAATCTCTGCCACTTTAAAATTGTGTACTACCGTGACGCTCCCAATTGCGACTTCACAAGCTACTTATCCTAGAACCGTGGTGTCTTCTCCAGTGGCTGTACGCAATCTTGCTCCATGGAATGGTATTATCTTCTTGTTTACTAAATCCGATAGAATGATTGAATGAAATACACCCGTATCTACAGTCACCAAACGTTCCTTTTTATCCACATGTCCTCCGACAGTAAGATTGCTTGACCTTCTTCTAATTTGCGAGATAAATTTATGGGGCACTCAATTGCGAGAGCTAGCTGTCGCCTCTTGCGGCTGACTCGCTTTAGTTTAACGATTGAGTGGACTTGGAGACTTGTTCATCTCTTTCAGCTCTGTGTTTACGGCCACCCATATTGTTGGAACTATTAGGACCGGTGCTGCAAAGACGTGCAATGTAACCTGGGTTGCTGCACTTGAAACAGTTCATAACTCCGGCATTTTCTGTTGTGATCCCTTCAGTTTTTCCAAAATTGTGTCTACCCAATCTGGCCTTTCTCCTTCCACACGATGATCTCTGTATTGTGGTTTACTCAATAGTGAGGCCGTTTGCTTAGTCAATGCATGGGATACCGTTTCAGGAAATGCTGGCTTTGGGTTTGCGTATGTAGCTCGCTTTGTTTCCACGTCCCGTATGCCATTTATAAAGCTCTGGATTTTTACCCTCTCGGTGTATTCCACTCTTGCAAAGTGTCATTCGCTTTTTGGTAGCGAGTTTGCAACTCAATTTGATATATCCGTTTCCTATGCTCGCTTCCGTAACGTCTCTAGACAGCGGCCACCAATGCTTCATAACTGTTCCGTTCGTACTCTGGAGTAGTCAGTAAGATTTCTGTAGGCTGCTGTAGGCCCTTTCAATGCCACGAATAGTGCAGCAACTTTATCTTCAGCATTCCAGCTGTTCACTGCTGACGGCTTTTTAAATTGAAGCTTAAAGACCTGGAAAGGAACAGAGCCGCAAAAGATTGACTTTTTACCTTCGCGTTGCTCGCTGGAACAGCTGGGCGATTTAGTTGTAACTGCTCCATGCGTCTTTTTAATCATATAATTCTGCCTGAAATTGAGCCATTTTTCCATCCTGTGCTTCCAGTTTTGATGATACCTGTTCCCAAATTTTTGCCGACATTTCAGATATACATGCCTCTTGCGCTTCCAGTTGCGATGCCATATATGTCTTCTGTTCATCCAGTTGTGATGACATGTTGGTGGATATTTGTGATGGCATTTCGGACATTTATGTCGATATTGCAGCCAATATCATGTTCTACTCTATATTCGCCATTGTCTGCGGTGCTTCGTTTTTATAAGCTTTTATTTAGTTTCACTTGGCTGTTGTCTGTAATCTATAAATTTGATACACTTCCCGGTGTCCGATTGAGTTATAATTTTGCACGCATGTATAACTCCGCTGACAATGCAATATTACTTTGCGAGAATTCGATAATTTAATCGATAACAGATTGACGGTAAAGATTTGTGCTCACAAGCAATAAAAGCCTAAGTCCCATACAAACCCGGCCTAGCTACAGCGGTACCTATCCGCGTAGTCTGAGACTTAGGCGATTGTTGCTTGTAACCATAGATATTTATATTGCATACTAACGAACTGCGAGAACCACGGACACGAACCGCTGTAGCAATTCCATGTCATTACTGCGCGGGTGTGGGATTCACCATGCCATTTTATATGAGACAATTTTCTGTAAACTGAACGCGACATAGGCAAAGTCACAATCAAATATGATTTTAAGTTAGTTAACACTGTTTGACACAATTTTATATGTGCTCTCTGTCAAAAATGCTTCAACTAACTTAGTCACATTTTCCTTCGATTATGAATATGCCCCAATATATTCGATCATGATATAAAAAATCGTGTACTCATACTCAGTCAGAGTTATTTAAACGTAGCGATTCGTATCAGTAATTTGGTTGAGAGTCTTTTTCATCCTGACACCGCGTTAGCGTTGAACGAGAAAGATCTGAAAACCGAAGATGCTGATATCCGAAGTGAAGCCACTTTTGGCAAACTCATACGATATGTTTTCTCGAAAATCGTATATTCATATGCAGGGCCGTAGAGAGATAATCCAGGCCCGGGACTAAACAATTTACGGGCCCCCTATAAAAGTCCATTAAAACATTTGATTAGTTTGAATTAATGACGTCTCATTCATGAATCACTATTGATGGATTACATCCAAAACTAATTTTGCCACATCAACTACATAAATGATTTTTGACTAAGAGCTGAAAATAAAATTTACACAGAATATTTACTGTTTTATTGTAACGTAGAAATAAAATTCTCTTTTAACAGCCACATATTGTTTCAAAAAATCTTTTCTAGTTATGTGGTAACATTTTAGTACATTTCAGATAAATATAATGATGATTATAAATTTTAATTATTCAATATAGAAGGTTCGGATATCAAGGAGTGGCTTTTCTTGCTTTTTTCGCTGCAAATTTTTATACTCAGTTGAGCAGAGCTCACAGAGTATATTAACTTTGATTGGATAACGGTTGATTGTACAGGTATAAAGGAATCGAGATAGATATAGACTTCCATATATCAAAATCATCAGGATCGAAAAAAAATTTGATTGAGCCATGTCCGTCCGTCCGTCCGTCCATTAACACGATAACTTGAGTAAATTTTGAGGTATCTTGATGAAATTTGGTATGTAGGTTCCTGAGTACTCATCTCAGATCGCTATTTAAAATGAACAATATCGGACTATAACCATGCCCACTTTTTTGATATCGAAAATTTCGAAAAACCGAAAAAGTGCGATAATTCTTTACCAAAGACGGAGAAAGCGATGAAACTTGGTAAGTTAGTTGAACTTATGACGCAGAATAGAAAAATGGTAAAATTTTGGACAATGGGCGTGGCACCGCCTACTTTTAAAAGAAGGTAATTAAAAAGTTTTGCAAGCTGTGATTTGGCAGTCGTTGAAGATATCATTATGAAATTTGGCAGGAACGTTACTCCTATTACTATATGTATGCTTAATGAAAATTATCAAAATCGGAGAATGATCACGCCCACTTTAAAAAAACAAAAATTTTTAAAGTCAAATTTTAACAAAAAATTTAATATCTTTACAGTATATAAGTAAATTATGTCAACATTCAACTCCAGTAATGATATAGTGCAACAAAATGCAAAAATAAAAGAAAATTTCAAAATGGGCGTGGCTCCGCCCTTTTTCATTTAATTTGTCTAGGATACTTTTAATGCCATAAGTCGACCAAAAATTTACCAATCCTTGCGAAATTTGGTAGGGCTTAGTTTCTGGGACGATAACTTATTCCTGTGAAAAAGGGCGAAATCGGTTGAACCCACGCCCAGTTTTTATACACAGTCGACCGTCTGTCTTTCCGCTCGGCCGTTAACACGATAACTTGAACAAAGTCGATATATTTTTACTAAACTCAGTTCACGTACTTATATTACCTCAATTTATCTTGCTATTGAAAATGGGCGAAATTCGACTATGACCACGCCCACTTTTTCGATATCGAAAATTACCAAAAACGAAAAAAATGCCATTATTCTATACCAAATACGAAAAAAGGGATGAAACATGGTATTTGGATTGGTTTATTGACGCAAAATATAACTTTAGAAAAAAACTTTGTAAAATGGTTTCATTTGATACCCACATCGTACAAACAAAGTCTAGGGTCATCCCTAGTCCACCTTTATGGCGATATCTCGAAAAGGAGTCCACCTATAGAACTAAGGCCCACTCCCTTTTAAAATACACATTAGCACCTTTCATTTGATACCCATATCGTACAAACGCATTCTAGAGTCACCCCTGGTCCACCTTTATGCCGATATTTCGAAAAGGCGACCACCTATACAACTACCACCACTCCCTTTTAAAACCCTCATTAATACCTTTAATTCGATACCCATATCGTACAAACACATTCTAGAGTCACCCCTGGTCCACCTTTATGGCGATATCCCTTAATGGCGTCCACCTATAGAACTATGGCCCACTCCCTCATAAAATACTCTTTAAATTCATTTGATACACATGTCATACAAACACATTCAGGGTTACCCTCGGTTCATTTTCCTACATGGTTATGTTGTCACTATAGCTCTCAACTTAGTATGTAATATTCGGTTACACCCGAACTTAGCCTTCCTTACTTGTTTTATAATAATATCAAAATTTAACTGTCTTGCCGAAACGGATTCAACACAAAGCGTGGCAAGTCCAGAAACTCACTCTTGAGATGAACACGATTTATGAAAGTCTTTGATTCTTGCAAGGACGCTGAAAGAACGTTCTGCACTAGCTACAGTGGCAGGTATAAAGCAAGAGATACGTAAAGCAACACTAATGTTGGGGAAAATTTTATACAGATTTTGAACATAGATGGCATTTAGCAATTCCAATGGTGACAGACCTTTATCAAAATTTGCTTCGTAAATGTATTTCAAGAGAATTATTTCGTATTCTAAGCTTTGAGAAACGTTCGACTTTATTTTGCAGCGCTCGCCCGAACCGTAGTCTCATCCAATGTCTTCAAATTACTACAAAAAGGAAAACGTTTTTCAAATTTCGCATAGCTGCAAATCGCTCAGTAATGCCAGTGATTACCGAATCAACGATCACCAAGAATGTATTGTTTTTAAAATCAGACTCTGGATCATCCGTAATCATCTCATTTCCATTATCTTCAAAACGTCTTTTGGGTTTTCCCTTTCGAATGTCCGGAAACTTTGGCGAGATGTTCAATTGAATAACAACTGTGTTGCATTCGTTTAAAATTGTTTCCCATTGGTTCCAGATGAACTTCAAATCACCTAATAAGGCATCTAGATGTCGGACCTCAACATCTATGGTGGCGTCTTTAGCTTGGAATACGACGTTTCTTTCATTAATGGTAGTCAGTATTTTGGACCAAATTGAGGACAGCTAGACATATTGGAACTTGTTGATGTAACATCTTCGTATGCTTGTGCAGGCGATAAGTGCTTAACGTGGATACCTATCTTAGAAGACCTACCCCACGGTGTTAAACACAGTTCAATGTCCGTTGATCTTCGGCCCAACAATTTGTTACCAATCGGTGAGTTGGGTGTTCAAGTCGACCAGCCTTGGTTTGGCCGGGGAGGACTATCCATCCCCCTTCCATTTCGGGTTAAGGGCACCCGGTTGCACGGAACCCCACCGCGAGTTCCGTGCTTGCCTCAATATCCCTCTTTCATTGATTTGATATCTCGACATCTGATTAACAAGTTAATCAGATTGAGATATTGTGTTTTGTCGCAATTTAGGAATGTGACCAACCTTTTCTGTCCTGCAGTGGTACAACAATGTACAATACATTGTTGACGACGGAGCTGGTTTTGCTTAGGTATTGCTTAAAGGCCGCACTACGTTGACAAAAAGTGTGAGCCTACACCAATTATGCAACCTTTTCCACACACCTGTTAGTACCGAGTGCCTGCCTCAGGAATGTCTCTCGACATCGCTTAACACCGCACTGCGTTGACAAACATTATGCGCCATATTGTGCGTCATTTTGGCTTTCATTTAGACTCCGGTTGCCACAATTATGGGATGTGACCAACTCTTTCGTCTGCCCCTCAGGTTCAGTTTTCAAAAAAATTGGGTATACTGTGACAACCAAGAGACCGAATTGCCTTGGCTTTGCACGCCCCAAGGGAAAACAAGTCTACCCAGAGCGTGTCATAAAGTGAACTCTTATTTGAAACCACAGCCATCGCGATGCTCCCACCAGGGGGGCATCCCAGGACAGGAGATTAGACCTGAATACAAGCATCGTACGATGCAGTGCATCAGGTCACAACTGGCTTTTCCTGCTCCCGCGGTAGCAGTGTTTATAAAGACCATGCATAGGGTCCCACAGGGTGATACCAGCGTCCACCTTGCTCCCTTTGGAGTAAAACCATCTTACTCATGGATTGTTAGCCATGGTATTATGGTCGCTTTTTACGACCGGTATACCTACCGTGCGCATATTCTAACCCTAACCCACAGGGGGGCGTATGTTTGTGCAGTCAAATTTAGCTTAAGTAATGCGTTGAATGCTTGTGTTAATCCTGGAACATTATTTGCGAATGGTCATGATTGCCTCAATTCTAGCCGACCACCTAGTGTCTGAAAGACTGTGAAGAGAGCTCGATACATATTTTTTTTTTGAGGATGTCCCATGTTTTTGTTGTTGTTGTTGTAGAGATAAGGACGCTCCCCGAAGGCCATGGGGATTGTTATTGAGTAGATGCTCCTTTGCCGTATGCAAATCCGGTACATTCCTTTACCAAGCCCGACCATCTCGGGAATGATTTGTTAACAACACTTTTTAACATGAAAATTGGCATCATTATCATTCACAGTTGCATATTTGACTTTCACCTCAATTATGCACTATAGTGAATATAAACCTCTAAGCGGGAGACAGGAAGCAAGGAAGAAAATAAGGAAGTCAGTTAGTCAGCTTGCGGGTTTGGTCTCTTACCAACGGCACCAGCGAGAGCAATTACAAGACCAGCGGTATGAATCGTACAAACTCTATTATTAAGAACAATTGGCAGCAGGACACAAACGAATTGCACAGACACATGGCCAACATAAACACGCAACATAAAGGACAAACAGACAAACAACACTATTAATAATCTCAAAGTAAATATATGCATAAATACATGCCAGGTATGTCCACATATGTGTGTGTGTAAAGATAGCAATGAAGGATAATGAAATAAAAAGTCAGCCAACCAGGATTTGCTTTACGCCAAAAGGCCACAAACAAGGTCAATACAACTCAAAAAACAGCTGCCGGTCGAAATGTTCAGACCAACAATTTAAAAGGTGGCAACTGCAGGCAGCAAAGGCAAAAACCACTAGCGAATAAGATGAGAGGGGCTCAATAAGAGAATGATTGGTAAAAGTTAGCAGCTGCTATGACAATTATCAATTCATATACAACTAAATGAACATGTGAAAGAATTGGGTCTATACATTGCGGCTACTAAAATCGGGATCCCGATGTTAAAAGTTAAAAGCTTTAGGACCTATCTTACTTGCGAGTGCATCGCACATCTATTCTTTATGATCAGGGGTACTGGACCAGGTAGTCAATACCCCCATTATTAGACAACGATGGCTCTGAGTGAAGGACTCCATAGCAAATTATAGGATCATCCCTCGATTCTGCGTTGCGTAGATTCTGCGTGGTTTCTGCGCCAATACTGCGCAGATTCTGCACAACTTCTGTATTGATTGTGCGTTAATTCTGCGCAAGTTCTGCACTGCGCAGACTATGCTTGGGTTCTACGTAGATTCTGCATTAATTCTGCGCCAATTCTTCACTGTACGGATTCTGCGTTGTTTCTGCGCAGATGCTGCACTACCTCTGCATTAATTTTGCGTGGTTTCTGCCCAGACTCTGCACCACTTCTGCATTAATTCCACACTGCTCAACTTCTGCATTAATTCTGCGCCAGTTCCGCACCAGATCCTGCGCAGATTCTGTATTAATTATACACTGCTCAACTGCATTAATTCTGCGCCGATTCTGCACCACTTCTGTGCTGATTCTGTACTGCGCGGATTCTGTGCAGGATCAATGCAGAAGTTGTGCAGAATCAGTGCAGAACCCACGCAGAAACTGTGCAGAATTGGCGCAAATTTAATGCAAAGTTGTGCAGGAACCACGCAGGATCAATGCAAAAGTGGTGCAGAATCTGCGCTGAAACAATCTGTGCAGTATTGCGCCGTGGCATTTCTGCACTACTTCTGGATTGACGCTGAATTACAATTTGGATTGCAAAAAATCACTCTGCCGATGCAACACCGACTGCATCGATTTTGCGCTGCATAGTATTTCTACCACATTGGCGCAGAGTTGATGCAGAAACCGATGCAGACATAGTTCCAGAGGCCATGCAGAGTGGATCAGAAACGGTGAAGCATCCGTATGTACAGATACTGTGGAAATTCGTTGTAAGAGGATGCAAAGTAGTAGAGTTGATGGTGAAATCGGTGCAGATAGCGTTGCAGGTTCGGTGCAGAGATGATATCGATAGCTTTTCGATAAAAAATTCGTTGAAAAATTATAAAACGCTGTCCGAAAAGGATGGAAAAAATAGTTTTAATTTTAAGAAAATTACTCGTCCAGATTTATTGAAGGATTTCTATTGTGAAATATGATATATCAACTTTCCTTATTTTAAGACCTGTTTTCTTCGTTCTTAGTAAATTGTGTTTGAGTGGAGATTGCATAAATAAAATCCTAAAAACGACCGATGGGTTTCTTATCGGCTTGTCATAGAAGGGTTCCACATTTGTCATAGATTTTATATTAAACTTTATAGGTAAATGTATCATTACAAAGAAATAAAGATGGGTCAAAGATAACCAATCCATAACATGTCGATACAAAATTGGTAACACGATACGAAATCGATAACTTTTTCACACCAAATCGATACATTTTGGATAACGAAATAAATAACTTTTACATAACACGCTATAACAAATTGGCAACACTCCGATAACATATCTATAAGTTTCCCAAAAATATTTATATCCTTTTCATGATATATCGACAAATTTTCGGTAAGTAATCGATCACTTTTTGATACCACTCCGTTAAGAAACTGGTAACATTCCGAAAACAAATCAAGAAAGTATTGAAAACATATCGATATTTTTTCGATGATAAATCCAAAACTTTTCGATAAAAAACGGATAACTCATACAGTATATACAACAATCTTACACACTACGCCTGCATTTACATTCTACAGGTATCCCCGACATAGCATACCTCTTACCAAGACTAGGATTCAGGATTCCCCCATACCGTGAGCAAAGATATTTACACATCAAAATTATGTCAATAATATCCCGAAACTACGGGATCAATATCTACTATCAGTATTGGCACCGCTCTATGCTGCGCATGAATGCGCCCCCTTCCATTTAATTTTAAATATTTGTTGTAGCTATAAAGGCTACAAATCGCTAAGCTATTCAGGATATCGTGGTCCAGAGACCATTAACTTAAATGCAGGTTTTTAGTGTCTATTTTCATTGTAACCAAGAAAAAGAGAAATATGGTGCGGGAAGAACAGCTGGGCGACAGTTTACATAGGTCAAAGGATACTGCACAAACTTGGTTACATATTAACGCATGTAAGCACGTATACATTATAATAAAGTACCTCAATACAAAAATACTGTAAATAGAAATTTTAAAGTTGCTAGGACGTGTGTGGTACGGTATAGTTTGTTGAGTGACGTTATTTGATTAGGCGTTGAATTGAGATGGGGTTTCGCTTTGCAGTATTTGTCATAAGCAATTGAATATGAGAAACATTTAATGGCCAGCACGTGATTAGATCAGCTTCCGGGATATTATGATTTGTAAATATTTCAGAAGTAAGGGAAATGCGAGCTGTTAGGGAAACAGAAATATATCCAGGAGATATACAAAAAACAGAGCGATTTGAATAGGGGCAAGTGTATAAAAGTTCTTACTAGCGAACAACTTTTAACAGACTTAACCTAGCCCTAATACCACGATTCAGTATAAGATGGCGAAAAGTACATTGCATATATTTATTGTCGGTTGATTTGGCTTCATGTGATAGAGAAGTCGAGAATTGCAAATGATCGACCAAACGGGAAGACATGGATTTAAGCGCGGGGCTGGGATTTAGATTAAAAAGTTACTACTACCAATAAAAAGAGAGGACGTGTAATCTAGCTGGACACTGTCTTCTGGCGTCACACGCTTTTAAATTAGGCTTGGCCAGTGATAGCAGATATAGGAAGTGGTGGTTGGAGGAGGATGGGGCCGTGTGTAGAAATCCACGAAAGTGGGGAAAGCTTCTGACCGCCATTCACCTGGGAATGGCCAGAGCGATTCTTTTGCATGCGGTTCAAGCAGCTCACTACTGCCGGTCGCTTGCGGCCAAGTATCCTCTGGGTAGCCGCTAAACACCCGTTTAGCGGTGAGCTAATGTGAGAAGGCGACAACCTGGCTAGGCCACTCTGACATAGTCGGTTTAAGGGCTAGCCGGGGAAGATTTCATCGGCAGCGTCTGTACACCTCTAGGTGCGGCTGCAAGCGGGCATCTGTCTTGGAGCAAGCGGCTCGCTATATAAACGTGCCAATTAATATTTTCACCCCCGCTGAGCGGGTTGTGCGCTGGGCTTGGGACCCGTCACGTAAAACCATACTCCAATGAAATATAACAACAAGCCTCGGATAAATACACTCTCTATTGATGACGACCATGGCAAACGTTTGAAGGACAATGAATTGAGGGCATGCACCTGGAACGTCCGCTCCCTGAATGGGATTGGTGCAGATGCCCGGCTGGTTTATGTCCTCGTCAAAGCAAAATCTGACATCACCGCCATCCAAGAAATGCGTTGGACGAAGCAAGGAAGAAAGAAGATCAAAAATTGTGACATATATTGGAGTGGCCATGCGAATAAGCGCAGTTTCGGCGTCGGATTCGTGGTGGGAGAGAGACTTTGTCGCCAAGTGCTGGCGTTCACGCCTGTGGACGAGCGTCTCGCCGCTATTCGAATAAAAGCAAAATTTTTTAATATATCATTCATCTGCGCCCATGCGCCGACAGAGGAGAAAGACGATGAGGTGAAAGACACTTTTTATGAACGATTAGAACGCACATACGAGCGCTGCCCCCGTCATGATATAAAAGTCGTGCTTGGTGACTTTAACGCCAGGGTGGGCAAAGAAGGTGTTTTTGGCCCTACAGTCGGAAAGTTCAGCCTACACAATGAAACTTCTCCTAACGGACTGAGGCTGATTGACTTTGCCGGTGCTCGAAACATGGTCATATCAAGCACGAGGTTCATGCATAAAAAGATACATCAAGCTACATGACTGTCTCCTGATCGAAATACTCGCAATCAGATCGATCACGTTGTGATAGACGGACGGCATGCCTCCAGTGTTTTAGATGTGCGAACGATCCGAGGACCTAACATCGATTCGGACCATTATCTCGTTGCAGCCAAAATACGCACCCGCCTCAACGCGGCTAAAAACAAGGAACAAAAAACACAAGGAAAGCTAGACGTCGAAAAGCTTCAATCACAACAGACTGCCAATGATTTCGCAACTCGACTCTCACACCTGCTCTCTGAGGGCACAACTCATCCTGAAGGAATACAGGAGCAGTGGGAGCATATCTCCAAAGCACTTCATACTGCCGCCGAGGAAAAAATTGGTTACCGGCGGCCACGAAAAAACAACTGGTATGATGAAGAATGCCGCGTTGCAACCGAAAGAAAAGACGCTGCCTACAGGGCTACGTTAAAAGCGAGCGCGACAAGAGGAGTGTGTGAACGCTATCGTGAGTTGAAAAGGGAAGCGAGACGCCTTTTCAGGAAGAAAAAAGCAGAAGCAGAAAGGCGTGAGTGCGAGGAGCTTGAGCTGCTAGCCACCAGGAATAACGCCCGAAAATTCTACCAAAAAATACGGCGACAGACGGAAGGTTTTAAGACCGGGGCAAACTCCTGTAGGAATGAAAACGGCGACCTTGTAACTGATGTCCAGAGAGTGCTTAGATTATGGAGGGAACACTTCTCTGCTCTCCTAAATGGAGGCAGCAATTCACCGCGCAGAGATGAAGAACCCGATCCCGCAATCGATGATGATGGAATATATGTCCCCCCGCCCGATTATGACGAAGTTAGAATAGCAATAACCAGATTGAAAAACAACAAGGCCGTGGGCGCTGATGGATTGCCTGCGGAGCTATTCAAGTTCGGCGGCGAGGAGTTGGTAAGGCGCATGCAGCAGCTTCTTAGCAAAATATGGGCGGACGAAAGCATGCCCGACGGTTGGAATCTAAGTGTTCTTTGCCCAGTCCACAAGAAGGGGGATACTGCAAAATGCACCAACTATCGTGGAATCAGCCTTCTTAATATCGCATATAAGGTCCTTTCAAGTGTATTGTGCGAAAGATTGAAGCCCACCGTGAACCGGCTGATTGGACCTTATCAGTGCGGCTTCAGACCTGGTAAATCTACCATCGACCAGATTTTCACAATGCGCCAAATCTTGGAAAAAACCCGTGAAAAGAGAATCGACACACATCACCTCTTCGTCGACTTTAAAGCCGCCTTCGACAGCACGACAAGGAGCTGCCTATATGCCGCTATGTCTGAATTTGGTTTCCCCGCAAAACTTATACGGCTGTGCAAAATGACGTTGAGCAACACCATCAGCTCAGTCAGAATTGGGAAGGACCTCTCCGAGCCGTTCGAAACTAAACGAGGTTTCAGACAGGGTGACCCCCTATCGTGCGATTTCTTTAATTTGATGCTGGAGAAAATTATACTAGCTGCAGAACTTAACCGCACTGGAACAATATACTATAAAAGCGTGCAATTACTGGCATATGCTGATGACATTGATATCATCGGCCTAAACACCCGCGCTGTTAGTTCTGCTTACTCCAAGCTGGAAAAGGAAGCGGTAAAGATGGGTTTGATGGTGAATGAGGACAAAACGAAGTACCTGCTGTCATCGAGCAAAGAGTCAGCGCATATGCGCCTTGGCAACCACGCTACTGTTGGCAGCCATAATTTCGAAATAGTAAAAGACTTCGTTTATTTGGGAACCAGCATCAACATTAGCAACAACATCAGCACTGAAATCCAGCGAAGAATAAATCTTGCCAATAAATGCTACTTTGGACTAGGTAGGCAATTGAAAAGTAAAGTCCTCTCTCGGCGAACGAAAATCATACTCTACAAGTCACTTATCGTACCCGTCCTGCTATATGGGGCAGAAGCATGGACCATGACAACAGCAGATGAAGCGGCTTTGGGAGTGTTCGAGAGAAAAGTTCTTCGAAAGATTTATGGACCTCTACGCGTTGGCGATGGCGAGTACCGAAGAAGATTTAATGATGAGCTGTACGAGCTATACGCAGACATCAACATAGTCCAGCGAATTAAAACGCATCGGCTGCGCTGGCTAGGCCATGTTATGCGAATGAAAGATGATGCTCCGGCCAAGAAAGTGTTTCTATCGGAACCCGCCTATGGAAGCAGAGGTAGAGGGCGGCCCCCACTCCGTTGGAAGGACCAGGTGGAAAACGATTTAAACCCCCTTGGTGTGACCAATTGGCGCCGGTTGGCGGAGCGAAGGAGCGACTGGCGCGCCTTGTTGGACGGCCATAACCGTTTAGACGGTTAAGCGCCAATTAAGTAAGTAAGTAAGTAAGGTTGGAGGAGGAAACGATCGATCACGTGTTTTGTCCAGCGAATGCCAAGTTAAGATTCCAGCTATTAAGAGTGCTACAACTGTCAGATCTAGAAACAGCAAGTGGCAAAGGTCCTAGAAAGAATCTAGTATGTGCCAAGAGGACAGAGTTATTTTATAACATAGGTTCAGGTTTTGATAGGGTTTTTCAAGTTGGGCGTTAATCAAACTTCTGGTAACACTATCAACCCTATTCTTGAATCCATCGTATGTTCGATTTTCGTAGATTCTACGAAAGTCCGTTCACTGAATCCATCGTAAGTTCGAAATTCGTAGAAAGCCTTCACTGAACTCACTCGAACTGTCAAATCGTAGAGTTTCGTACAAATTTTCTACGACGCGTATCAGCTTGCGGAAAAAAGTGAAATTATCTCAAATTCAGAATAAAAAGGAATATTAAACAAATAAAATGTAAGTATATTATTTAAAGTGATATTTATACTAATTAAATTGCAATATATTGTTATAATAGGTCCAAAATTGTCACAACTCGCCAACAATGTTCCCGCTTACTTGACCTATTGCAGCAGCACCCTGAAATGGTGCTAGGCTTTACAAAGTGCCCAAAGGAGGAGGTTAACAAATTTTGGGAAAAGCTTGCAAATAATATTGCGCCACCAACAAAAGATGCAACTACCTGGAAAAAAGTAATAGTTTTGTAATATGTATGCATGTATGCATATCGGCAACAGAGCTTCACAGATTTGGAAGAAAGCTCAAAAGAATTAAATTAAAATTAAATTACTAAAATATATATTTAAATTGTTAAGGGTCTTATAATAATGACAATTATTATAAAAACTATAAAACATGATTACACATTGAAATCTATATTTTTCGTAGAAATCCCTTTTTACGCTACGTTTCTCTTCGTTGGTCATATCTAAGTGTATCAGTTGTGGATATAGCCGCGTTTGGAAAATTAGTAAGGCATCTTTCAAAACTTTGGAAAATGTGGTCTAACACATCGGAGAGTCAAAATCTTTTCCAACTCCGTGCTGATAGCTACCTTCCGCAAAAAAAAAAACGTAATACCGATGCTAAGCGTATTATAGGAGTTATTGAAGATGACCCACCGAACGGTGTACTTCCTTCATTTATAACACCGAGCACGTAGGTAAACGCAGCCTTGTATAGGTGGAAAGTTTTTATAAAACACAATTTTTTAAAACCTTCATAAGTTAATTAAAACACGGATCCTTTCACATACATAGCCTCTTCTAATTTCAAGACTACTCGCAATTTTTAAATCACGCCTTTCTTGCTCATTTTCTTCTAACAAAGCTGCAAATGATATGGAATCCATTCTAAGCACTAAACTTTTATTTTAAATGATATAATGCAATTTTAAACTAAAATTTAAGTTGAAATTTTTTATTTACAATCGCTCACCTGATTTCGAATAACCAAAATTTTACATTTTATGTTGGCAGCACTTTTTTCGGTTTCACATGAGTTCAGTGATAGCAAATTCTTCGTATTCATAGCGGAGGGTTGTATTCGTAGATTTTCTACGATGGATTCAAGAATAGGGCTGTATATGTTACGTTAGGTTAATGTGGCCGCCTCCGCTGCCCAATACCTCGTGTAGGCCATTGTGGCTCGTTTTGACACCACGAAGAAGCCCTTGTTTCCTTTTTGTAGAAAATGGTTCATTCACCCCTGAAGCTAAACCAGCGCGCTTGCCTAATTAGCGCGGAATGTCGTTTATATTTGCGGCTTCTAGCTCCTCAAGGCATCCAAAGGAGTGTCTGTGAAGATATCGGTACCTGGTGTTCGACAGGGCGGCAAAAGACATTTGTTTGTAGACCGTTATACATTTTTTTTTTTCGATTTTTTCTCAGTTCTTAAAATGTGCTGTTTAGCGCAAAAATGCCATTGTAAAAGTTTGAGCTCAATCGGACTTTGCTTTCCCGTGCCTAAAGACCCCTGAAGTTGACCAAGTCACAATTTTTCTCGAAAAATAAATTCTTTTTTTTTGTTTTTTTTTTTTGCAATATATTATACATGTTGAAATAAATTTATTGTCAAATGAAAGGAAATTTAATGGACTTTAAAGTATATAATAGACATTTTTCTTTAAAAATGTGTGGTTTGATAGATATATAATATTTAATGAATCAAGTTCGTGTGAAGTGACCTGGTATGGTATTGCGCTGTTCCCTACAATTTTGATCAAGTCAAGTTCGAGTTTATTTATGTTCTATAAAACTTTTTAATATGGCATATTTTTAGCACCGTATACGTTCAGACCACGTTCATATTCAGCCATAAAGTTTGTTTATTGAGCTGCTCTAGCTTACGCCAAGTTGAATTATTTCACAAAATTGTGTTTCATGAACACTTTTCTTGCTCTAGGTTGCTCTATCTTTTGTTTTATGAGTATGCTCAAAACAAAGCTAGAGTAATCCAGATCACAAATTTCTGCTCCAGCTTTTTTTGTGGAGTAAGTTAGAGCAGAGAAGTAATTGTCAATCAAGAAAAAATAAATTTTTAAAAACTTCAAAAAAAAAAGCTTGCAAAAAAAAGACGTTTTAGCATACGTGCATTTGCATTAATTTTGAAGATTTAAAAAAAAACCAAATAAATGGAAACTATCGAGATCCAAGTGTTTCATGTCATTTCTGCTCTAAGTTGCTCTAAGTTGATCTATTTCTATTTTGTCAGCTGCCCTACTCTACTCTGCTCTAACCTGCCCTGAACTTTTTTTTGTTCATTAAACAGACCTATAAACTCGAGTTTTTTGACAAAAACAATACAAAATAAAGTCAAAGACGTCCCATAAACAATAGTTTATGACTCAACATGAATATAGTCTAATAGTTTTAAAATTCAATTATGCGAATATTGATACTTGAAACTTCTGGCATATTTTAGTTTTCATTTGATATTTATACATAAAAGGAATTGACATTGCCCAAGTTTGCAGTCTTGTTTATTTTTAAAATTGCCTAGTGTAGACGGGTCGTACAAAATCAATAATACCTTGTCAGATTTCGAAAAATGCTGTTGCATTCAAATCCAAGCTGCCTGACCGTTTTGATGTAGCAGTGTAAGATGCGATTTCCAAAATATCGAATTTCGATTTTTGGAAAGTCAGAGAATGAAAGGTCGCAAAGGTCCCGTGGAAGGTGTCGATAGGAATACTGATCGAGCTGATCAAATAAGAGTAGAAAGAGAGAAAAGAAGAGAAGAAGTTTCTAAAAAGGAAGCTGTGAAGTTTTTCAAAAATGTGGCCCCAATGAGCTGGTTTGATATTAAAAACTTTTTGAAACTTCAAAGTTTTGTTAGAAGCATAAAAGTAGTAAACGGCACGTCAGAGAGGGGAGTTAAGTTAATTCAAGATTTTAATAACACTCTTACAAAAGACGAGGAGCAGACCCAATTCTTGCTTTAGGTGGTGGCGGATTGCCGGCGGCTTTACCCCGATGCTTCAAAGTGTACCCTCTCTCAACTCGTATCCGATAACTGAAATTGAAAATCAACATTTTTTAATTTTTTAATCCTTTTAACTTTTATTTTTAATATGAATTCTTTCTTCGAATGTGAACTCTAGAATGGCTACCATCATCTCACCATTTTGTTAAACATTATATTCATTAATTAAAGACTGAAAATATATAACTACAAAAATTTCTTAACTTCCAAATTTTTCTATTATAATAAATAAAGATACTTAAGTGCATCCGTTGAATACGGATAAGGTAAGGTATCAGTAAACGTAAAATTGTTTTCGAAATTGGGAGGAATAGCGAAATACAATACCAGATAATAATCTTTGTCCACTAAATGTTAAATATCTTTTCAACTGTCCAGTTTTAGAGAAGAAATGTTATTATATAATTTAAAGTCTATTTAATTTTATTTCTTTTAATAATACATCTGTTGCAATGCGGATATCTTATTGCAACTTAAAACAAAAAATTTTCGAGTTTTCGGTAAAAATTGGGATTTTGTCAAACTTCCAGGCTCTTTAGACACGGAAAGGCGAATTCTGATTGAGCTGAAACTTTTACAATTGCATTTTTATATCTAATAGAACATTTCTAGAAGCGAGCACATACAAATTTCGGAGAAAAAAACTACCCTGTATTGAAAAATCACCCTAATGGGCACCATAGGCGTCCATAAGACAGAGATCTGTTAGTAGATCAACTAATGGGCGATTTATAAGTATGACCGATTGCAATCTGTTTTCGTCCTACTTGGGCCAAATTTGCCTGGACATCCTACATGTTGGTTCCATGACCGATCTCGGTAACACTATGGACTAATTCAGTCTATGTGAGGCCTTCACAGACCGGCCAGTTCTTGTTATCCAAACTTATTTATTTTTTTTTTTAATTTTTTATTTTTTTATTTCTTTCAGCTTATACCTATATATAGTAATTAATATATAATCTAATTTAACTTATTTATATATAAAAAATAATATAGCTTTATTGTCGATTTTTTATTGAAAAAATAACGATTTATTTATTTTTTAATAATTTGGGAAAAATTTAAACAAAGTGTCATCATTCTTCCCAATTATTAAAAAATTGCTTCAAACAAATGTTTTCATACATTTAAAAGCAATGAGGGCAGTCACCGCTGAATTCATACTAACGACTCCTAATCGGAAAGTTATCCAAAAATATCGATTTGTTATCCAAAAAATATCTATTTACTACCGAGAAGTTATGGAAAAATTACGAATTCTTATAGGAAAAATTTTATATAAATAAATTATCGATGAGTTGTCGGTTTATTATCGAAAATATATCGATTTGCTTAGAAAAATTCCATTTTTTATCGATATTATCGATTTGCTATAGAAAAATTCATTTTTTTATCGATATTATCGATAACAATTCGATATTTTTTTATAGAAAATCGATACATTTTTGATAATAAACCGATGTTTTTGCGAAAGCAAGTTAATATTTTTACTATCGAAAGTTAATATTTTTTCGATAAGCAAGCGATTTTTTCTATAGCAAATCGATAGCTCATCGATAACGTCTGCTATCGATAACAAATTTATAACGCTATGATAACAAATCACTAATATAACACATTTCAAAACATATCCGAAATACTTTTGGTTTGATAGTATTTTACTGCGCCCAAAATACCCTTTAACCCTCTTCACTTTCTTGCTACTGCCATTAATTGGTTGCATCATCAATCAACTATAATCGCAACAACAAAAAATTGCAACAACTGTGCGGTGCAATTAATCAAGCTCAATGTTCAATCAAAAGACTTTGCCGCATGCGCACTATAAATGGTTGACAAATGTTTTTAAAAGTAAGTAAGCAAAAATCAAATAACGAAAATCCATAGATACTTATTTTGTATGCAGTTTCACGGTCGCTAATGCACACATGCGCAACTGTCACAATTTATTTCCGGTGGGGTGGTATGTATTAAAATTCTAAAAATAAGGGTTGCAATAGGGCGTTGTTTTATATTGTTGCCTAAGTGCTGGGGTTTCTGAAATTTGTCAAAAAACCAAAACCAACAATTAACAACTAACAATACCAATTTTTTTTAGGCGTGGCTGCGAGGCTTAATAGGTAAACAAAAGCGTAAAAGGCATTTGCTTCATGCAGTATTTCTTAATTTTTTGCATTTGGGTTGCACCAAAAGTACTTGAGCTCAATAAAAAATAAGAAACGATGCAATTTGACGCTCTCAACCTATCTTCCAAATGGTTTTTTTTAATTAAAAAAAATGTTTTTTTTTTTTGTTTTAATTTGTTTTTCACACTTTGATGATCCTGAGTTGAAATTTGAATCTGCAGCACTGCCGAAAAATAATATTTAGCTTCAAACAACTTTACATACGAATCATGTATGTATGACTGCATCTGTGGACCATTAATTGCTGCGCATGCGTGACATTCATTTAGCTGTATTTTTGTTTCCTTTCAAACGAGCGCAGTAAAGTACCAGGCTCGTTGGGCATTCTAATCCTAATTGTCCGTTCGTCCATGTTTGGATTGTTGCATACACATGTTGGGTGTGTGCTATGTATTTGCAATATCACAGGGATGCAATCTTTATTCATATTCATCTTTATATATGTAAGTAGTAAAGTTTGTGTACTCATAAATCTCTTCACTTATGCCCCTCATTTGTTTGCTTTTCTACGCCTGCTCTTTGACATGCCTTTAAGCCAACCGTTAAGTGCACTTTATGGTGTTGATATTCATGCTTAAATAAATACAAATTTTTTTTTATGATTTTATTGTTTGAATAGTAATATCGCTTTATGATACCTACTCATTTTACTAAAGTGGTGGATATTCTGTGCTGGCATTATATTGAATAAGCTCCGGGTGCACTTAGGATAATGAAGCTTTAGTTGAAATGCCTTTGAAGAGCCACACAGAGGCAATTCAGGATGATTTTAGAGAAAATTTGCTTGGTCCAGTTCCTATCTATATTCGAACCTAGTCGGATGTCAACTTCGTCGAACGACTATATATTTAAGGCCTAGCAAAACTGCTTAACGCTTCGAAAGTTATTACCAATTCTTTTACGGGTGTTTTTAATAATCTGGATATTGACACCAGCGATATTGCATAAATAAAATAAAGTAGTTAATTTTTTTGTTGTTTTTATCACTATAGCAGGCACCTTGTCGTTAGTGTGAGGGCTTAGTCGAAGTCCATAGCGCTCGACTATGGGGCTGAGCGGTTTAGGGCCTGCAACTACGCCGTTTCTGTGTATAGGAGGGCGGCGGCGCGTCGATGACCAAGAACTGCGAACATCCTAATCCAGGATGTTATGCGGGCTGTGACTATTGGATGATTTGCAGACAGGGGTATTTTCGGTTAGATTTAACCTAAGCCTTCCCGATTTGAGGATACCTCGGGAAGTAATGATGCCCGTACATGGGGTGCTGTTGAGCGATGGTTTTTATCCTCACCTTTTAACTTTAGACCGCTGAGCCCGCCTTGTCGGGCAGGTAGTCGTAAGACCAACTCAAAAACTTCAATACAAAGTAAGGATGAGAAGACAAAGGTGATGGCGTCGCAAGCCGGGGAAAAGAAAATCGCTATCAGCGATGAGAAAGGTGCAGTTACCAACCCGGACAAAGAATTAACGTTCGAACGGGAACAACAAGATAGGGAGCTTAAGAGAACCCTCTCATAATACCGGGCAGCATTAAGAATTATGCAGTGGGGGAGAGAAAACGCAGAAGGGGGAGAGAAAACGCCCAATCCCAGAACTAGGAGGCGAACTAGCCGGAATGACCGGAACCAAACTTTAAAATCTGCGGAGCCAAGAGAGAAATATAAGTACTAGAAAGCCATAGACCTCAAAATTTGTTTTCTTTACTATTGTTATTCTATAACATAAAAATAAGTCGGCTTTTCCTTTATGACGCTATAACTCCAGAACGCACGAACCGATTTCCACGGTTTTGCATTCGACGCACAGGGTCTCGAGATATAGGATAAAACGTGGACCCGGCAGAGTTAGACGGAAAAAGCTTATTAAAATGTATGCAGATAGACCAAATTTAGGGCAGAACAACGTCTGCCGGGTCTGCCTTGCAGGTGCCGTCCGGAGTCTGCATACACCAAGTAGGTACCATCGCGCCAATTTGTATTTGTATTACATTTATTTAATTTGTTATTGTTTAGATATATATTTTCGTTACAGACTTTGGTCAAATTTTGGGACTGTTCCATGAACATTTGGGTATGACTTCAGCAACGATCCTTTCGGGACATTTTCTGTATCATTTCGAGATTATTTCGAACTCACTTAGCAAGAGTTATATGATCGTTTTTGGATCACTTCGAGATTGGAACAATTTCAGAATAACTTCGTCCCGAAATGAGTTTCTAAATATACTCGTAATCATCTAGAAGTTATCCCGAAGTTATACCAAAATTGGCTTTGATCACTTCGGGATTATTTTTGTGAACATTTTGAAATTATTTCGGAACCAATTTGGAACAATTTCAGTATCATTTCGGGACTTTTGGTATCATTTTGTATTAATATTTGGTCCCGAAATCGTCTTGAAATGATACCTAAAATAATGATCAAGTAATCCTTATTAAAACAATAATCCCGAAGTGACCCTGAAATGATTTTACAACTGAACTGAAACGAGTATGAAATTTTCTTGAAATTATCCAGAAGTTATCCCTAAAATAATACTGAAATTGTTCTCAATCGGTCCCGAAAATAATTCCGAAGTGGTAAGATGACGGTCCTGAAATTGTTTCGAAATAGTCTGGAAATAATCCTTATATTTGTTTGTTTTAATGATGTGTTCAATTTATACTTATTATTAAGAATTCATGAGCTTAACACCGGCTTATAATAATTGAATATTCGATTATTATACTTTTCTAAGAGAAATTGAAATGAAAGAAAGAAACATTTACGTTACATTTATATCAGTAACGGTTTCTTTCTTTCTTTTCAGTTTCTCTTAGAAAAACATAATAATTGAATATTCAAAAATTGCATCAGCAAAGTTTCGTAATTAACCTTAAAATAGTCCCGAACTATTCTTGAAGTCACCACAAATGTCCCAAAATAGGTCCAAAATCGTCCAACGATATACAATAAAGGTATGTATTAACAAATTGAAAACCATAAATATAAATTTGTTTACATATTAAAATTTGTAATCACATACTTACGTATTTATGTCACTTTAAATTTAGTATTTTTTAGCAAACTAAAAAGTTGGTAAAGATGTTACTAAATAAATATGTAATTTGTATCTATTTTTTAGGATTAACTACTTTTTGGCGGCAAACGACCACCTACTTACGTAAAGCAGCCGCACCTTTGCTGCCTTTGTGCTGACCGACTCTGTCTTAGTCGACCTATCTTGGCTGGAATTCCTACGCACCCGATTTGTGTAGGTGCTTCAAACACGCGTCGGTTTTGTGGGAAAATAACTAAAACGAATGCCAACAGCGATTGATAATTGTTTTTTTGACTGTTTGGTTTTTGTTTGTCTTATTGTTTTTTTCAGGCAGGTGGGCGATTGATGCGCGTGCACATGCGCAATGCCAGTTTTGTTGTCAGTGAAGTTAGTTGTGAAAACAGATTTTGATAATAAGAATATATTAAAAAAAAAAATTATAAATTATGCAATTGAAATAAAAATTTCATTCATTAAAGCTGCTTTAAAATATTCTGCTTAGTTATTTTGTTGCGTAGGCTTTCTAGCTGCTTTGTGGTGGCATATATTAAATTGATTGCTGTGGTTTTTGGTGTTCATGCAAATTTATGCAAAAATTGCAGCAAGTGGCGTTGAAAGAAATATAAAATTAAATATTATATTATATTCCAATTGTTTTTACTATAAATAATTCATAATTGTATGAGCTTCAAGTTTATGTACATATCGCCACCACTCCAATGCAGTTTCCGCTGCTTAAAGTCGTGCCATTTATTCAATGTAATATTGCACACTTCTATTTGTTGCTTTTAATTGCATTCAACACTTGAGTTGTTGTTGCTGTAGCACAAAATAAAATTATTGCTTTTGCACATGTGTCGCCAATTGAATGATTATGCCCACTGCTGCAATGCATAAACGGTGCGCATGCGCAGTACTTGATATGATTCTAATGCAGTTGCTTTGATGAATATATTTGGAAAATAAAAAGCAAATATTTTTGCGCATTTCCAAGTACTTCCTGAAATTTCATAAAATATTTTAAAACTAATTTCTATACTACACAAATCGTGAAAATAGAAACAAAAGAAAAAATTGTATTTGCAGTACTTAACAACTTTTATTACTTTTTAGCTGCATTTGCGTTTACAACAAATTTCATCCCCCTTTTTTTCAGACTCGCCAATAACCCTCGCTTTGTCTGTTTGAATAACATTTTATTGATCCTTTCGTTTTTTAGTGATCCTGTGACGTTTTCTCGTAGCTGGTCTTGTAATTTTTTAGTGCTATTTGCATATCTATGTAGGTACAGCAGCGCACAGAAAAATAGCAGTGGCGGACTATTTTAAAACTTTGTCAGTTATATTTCACTTTTTTATTTTCGATAATTTAAGGAAAATTTTCTGTTAATTTTGTAACTGAATCCATGTAAATCAAACTCCATCGCAGGAGTGGGGGTTCGAATCCCACTACCGCGAGTAAAGAGACGAGATTAACAAGGTATAATTGAAACAACTTTCGCCTTGTCCGTCATAATGTCACATTGTTTAAATTTTTCCTAAATTAATAAACAAACTCTAAAAGGTTTTCGAAAATTCGCGAAAATTGTAGGAAAATTTCGAATTTTTTAAATGGAGTTTTCCGAACTTTTTTGAGTATACAGTCTTGTAGCGAAATCAATTTTAGTTCAACAATGTATAAGTTATAGATCTCTCAAAATTCGCATTGATTTTTGACAATTTATCTTCCGAAGTGTGTTTCAGATTTTCTACCACATAAAAAAAGTGCATCACTCTTTGTATGAAACAAAAGAACCGCTGCTACTTTTTTGTTCTCTGCTGTACATATTACATACTGTACATATACATACTGTAATCAAACTACACCCTTTCCAACTCTATTTTAGAACAGCGCAAAAGCATTTGAGATACGGCCGAACGAATTTGAGAAAGGCGCAATTGGATTTCAGAAAAAGACAAATGCAATTCGAAAAATTGGCAAATTCAGTTGCATTTGAGAAAAGGGCAAAGGTATTTCAGCGAACATTAGCTTAATAAATTTCTCAAATACATTTGCTTTTTTCTCAAATAAATTTTCCTATTTCTCAAATACATTTGCACGTTTCTCAAATACGTATGCCTTTTTATACTCAGTTGAGCAGAGCTCACAGAGTATATTAAGTTTGATTGGATAACGGTTGGTTGTACATATATAAAAGAATCGAGATAGATATAGACTTCCATATATCAAAATAATCAGGATCGAAAAAAAATTTGATTGAGCCATGTCCGTCCGTCCGTCCGTCCGTCCGTTAACACGATAACTTGAGTAAATTTTGAGGTATCTTGATGAAATTTGGTATGTAGGTTCCTGAGCACTCATCTCAGATCGCTATTTAAAATGAACGATATCGGACTATAACCACGCCCACTTTTTCGATATCGAAAATTTCGAAAAACGTAAAAGTGCGATAATTCATTACAAAAGACCGATGAAGCGACGAAACTTGGTAGATGAGTTGAACTTATGACGCAAAATAGAAAATTAGTAAAATTTTGGGCAATGGGCGTGGCACCGCCCACTTTTAAAAGAAGGTAATTTAAAAGTTTTGCAAGCTGTAATTTGGCAGTCGTTGAAGATATCATGATGAAATTTGGCAGGCACGTTACTCTTATTACTATATGTACGCTTAATAAAAATTAGCAAAATCGGAGAAGGACCACGCCCACTTTAAAAAAAAAAATTTTTTTTAAAGTAAAATTTTAACAAAAAATTTAATATCTTTACAGTATATAAGTAAATTATGTCAAGATTCAACTCCAGTAATGATATGGTGCAACAAAATACAAAAATAAAAGAAAATTTAAAAATGGGCGTGGCTCCGCCCTTTTTCATTTAATTTGTCTAGGATACTTTTAACGCCATAAGTCGAACAAAAATTAACCAATCCTTTTGAAATTGGGCAGGGGCATAGATTTTATGGCGCTAACTGTTTTCTGTGAAAATGGGCGAAATCGGTTGATGTCACGCCCAGTTTTTATACACAGTCGTCCGTCTGTCCTTCCGCATGGCCGTTAACACGATAACTTGAGCAAAAATCGATATATCACTCCCTCATAAAATACTCTTTAATGCCTTTCATTTGATATACGTGTCATACAAACACATTCCAGGGTTTCCCTCGGTTCATTTTCCCTTATGTTGTCACCATAGCTCTCAACTGAGTATGTAATGTTCGGTTACACCCGAACTTAACCTTCCTTACTTGTTCCCAAATAGATTTGCCCTTTTCTAAAACTCAAATACACTTGACATTTACTCAATTTCATTTGCCCATTTCTCAAATATTTTTGAGCTTTTCTGAAATACAGTTGGAAAGGGGTAGACATAATGTAGTAATAATGCTGCAAGTATTTCGGTTCCGCCCTATATTGGGTTGGAATTTGATGAACTTAATCGCCTTAATTTGGTGTAGATACCTGTAGGTTTGTGAAACTTGGCATTTGCATTACATTCCACTCCGTTCATGTTTGAGATGAGTATGAGAATATGAAATTTCTCATGTTCAGAAATAGAGGAAAACTTCGTAAATATTCGATTTTTAATTTTACAATATAAATTTGAGGTGCACGTAGGACTGTGAATTGCTTCGAACACAAATTTTTTTTAAACTGGTTTAAGGATGCATTTGAGAACTACACTATTTTCAAGTCTCAAGTATTTATTCTCAAATGCATCTTAAACAATAGTTGAGAGTGTTCCCAAACACAGATAAATCTTACATTCTCAAACGCACTTCAAGCATGATTAGAACGGAAATGGAATCGAAATATACTACTCAACTGCTTCTCAAATTGTAACCAAGATAAAAGTTGGCATTAGAGAAGTGTTTGTGGAAACATTTAGTGCTGCATATCAAATTGAGAATTAGCGTTTTCTCCAGCTTTTGAGAATTTATGTTCTGCTGTTTATCGCATATTCGTGTAACCAGCTGATATGACGTCAGTTGGCTAACTTCTAAGTAGGTATTGGGATTCATACTAACATTAAGGGTGCTTTGAACTGCTTGGTTTTCCTGTAGGGTGTATACATAAGTACTTTTAAGTACATATTTTTTATTTATCGAAAACCCCTATTTGATTATACATATTTCCCCCTTGCATGCGTGTCACGCGTGTATCGTTGCAGATTCCCTTTTATGGTTTAAAAAAAAACAAGGTGTATGCATTTAGGTATCAACGTCGTGCATTGAATTTGTTGTGACAATGAATAACATAAACAACTATTCGGTTGCTTATCAACTAAAGGCACTTAGCTGTCAAATAAAAGACTGCAGCTGAAAATTCCATTGTGGAAAAGAGAAATGTGATATATTCAGCATAGACGTCACAATAACAAATAGATTGGGTCACTCGATTTTTAAAGTTACTCATCCTGCATCTCTCTCTAACACCAGCTAAAGATCGCCGGTCGTGTGTGCCGCTATATTGAGCATCCTGTCAAAACGCTATCCTTTCAGGCGTTTGACGAACTGCCTCTCAGGCAGTTTACGGATAAGATATCACACTAGTTTTGTATACAATGGATTGAAGGTGGGTACTGGACTTTGATTCTCTATGAGATGATGTTGTTGTTGTTGTATTAACGATAAAGACACTCTCCGAAGCTTTTGGGGAGTGTTATCGGTGTTGATGGTCCTTTGACGGATATAGATCCGGTACGTTCCGGTAACAAAGCCCCATCAAGGCACTAGCCCGAACATCTCGGGAACAATTAATATGAACACATTAAACCTTCTAGGCCATCCGGCCTTCCCCACACCCTAGATCAATGAGAAACTTAGGTTCGCCAAAGCCTCGCCTGCTAAATATGTGTATGATACACTCATATTTGTAACAGGATTCCGCTCGCATAGGACAGGTTGACAATTGGGTTGCGGAAGCTTTGAAGCTATAAAGCTTTGTATTACGCTTATCAACACTTTGAATTCCTCCATGAGATGCGCAACGACCATTTCGAAGAACATCTCCTCTAGAGAGGTCCAAATATCCAAAACTTGTATTCAACTATTGCTACCTGCGTCGAAAAAGGAACGTGGGGATATCTTACAATCTTGTATCTGTTAACTAATCCAGCCCTTTCTGACGCTACATTCGTTTATTTTCTGCATGCGATTCCGCTCATCGAATGCCGCGTTTGCGATAGTGCTTTGTTGTTGTTGCTGTCATGTGGGATAGTTTGCGCTAGCACTCTAATATCTCACCATGTCCTCGACATATCGAGCGTGAATATGTCAACTTTCCGCAGTTTTGAAGATTTTTATATAGTTTACTCTTAGAATTCAATATATGCACACATTATCCTGCAGAGAATCGGGCTAAGCGAACTGGCGCAGAACTATTGCATTAGGAAGCGGTACTAGTTCTTATTCTATCCCCTCCAATACTTTCAACTGACACTTTCAACATTGTGATGCCCTACGAAACGGAAATCGCGTCCCTCTGCAGATATTATGGCGTTCTTAACTTTTTCAGTCGTAGTGGGTTTCGATATAGCCGTGGCCCTTGTTTGATTAACGTAAATACATTAGCTCAGACTTAAGCGCTATTGGTACATGTGTGGCTACAAACTGTCCCGGTCTGCGTCCGATTAGTTAAAAAGTAGTCATTATACCTGTAATGCGAAAATGTGGATTTGCGAGACTCTCTTCTTTTCTCTGCAGGGTTATTTATGTCAAGTTTGAATACTATTTACACGTATCTACCTACATACATATTTTTACAAAAACATCATGAGCAAATGTGTCAAATTTTAAAATTATGTATCGTTAAACCCTTGTAAGTATTGTCCTCCTTCAAAAAAGCGGCTGTAATAATACAAATTTAGCTACGAACCATAACAAATTCATACTACATGTGTTATTCATTTTGGTTCCTTTTTTTGTGAAAAATAATCCTACAAATGTCAAAAGTAAAATTTTTGTTTAATCAGTACCCTAAATGCATATAACTCAAACCAACCCTAAAAGACACCCACGCAACACACATACAGGCAAATTAGAAGTGATAAATTTGTATAAATATGAACAAACCTATTTCAGCTTCATACACCAAATGCTATTAGGGAAATGCATCAAGCAGTAATGAACTTTTCATAGCAACAACCCTTAAGGATGCGAAAGTAAAAAAGGCAACAGGCACGCACGCTTGCGCAATGCCAGTCAAAATACTTTGAAGTATTATTTTTTTTCATTTGTACGTACCCAACATAAGGGTGCACGGCAATGCGGCTCCAATACAAGATAGGAACAACAATAAAGAAACCAACCAGCTGCCATTTGTCGTTTGCATTGAAGTGGGCTTGTCTATTGCACTTTATCTTTTGTATCAGCAGTTCAATAAAAGAGCTTGGCTTGCACTGTATCAATTGCATTCCATTCTGTAACACTCTTTGGTTTTCACTCTCCTGCCGCCACTAAAAGATAAATCTTCTTCTTCATTTATCACTTTAAAAGGACGATGGCTTTCAATTATTTTAGCTCTGGATAATGAAATTACAAAAACTCAATTTAACGTGTCAACTTACATACAAACATTAATTCAAACAAAGATATCCTCTGTATGGATCAGGGATCGTAACAGTTTTTACATTTTATGTAACACAGTTTTTACATAAAAACGTTTTTCTAGGAATTCTTTTCGTGAGTTTTACTTCCCGCTCCATCGAAGAATATTTATTATTTTTGAGTTTTATTTCTCGATCGGAAAATAACTGTTATTGTTCAAATTTTTTTTATATCTCTTGGAAAATAAAAGTTTTATTTTTAGTTTTATTTTGCGCTCGGAAAATAACTGTTATTTTTCAAGTCTTTTTATATCACTCGGAAAGTAAGAGTTGTTTGTTGATTTTTATTTTTCGATCGGAAATAGATGTTAATTTTTCGAGACTTCTCTTTCGCTCCTGCATTATTTTGAGTTCTATAGTTTGCTAGAAAAATAACAGTTATTTTTTTAGTATTCTTTATCGCTCCGAAAATGATACGCATTTTTCTTTCGCTCTATAAATAAATTATTAATTGCAATATATCTGTTTCACATTCATCGTGGTCTAGCAATTTTTAATATCAAGGTCATTAAGATTTGCTCCTTATCAAATGCGCAAAAATGAACAGTGTCACATCCGGGATGATTTTACGATTAATGGGGGGGGGGGGAGGGGGGCTATTTCGGGATAATTGCACGGAAACTTTTCTGTATCTGTTCTATTTCGGCATCATATTTGGATCATTTCGGTGTTATTTTCGGAATAATTTCCGAACAGTGTTGAGGACTATTTCGAAATATTTTTCGTGGTCAATTTTTTAGAACGTTTTGGGATCAATTCAGAACTATTTCGGGATTCTTAGAAACAATTTCAGAAAAATTTCGAGCTTGTTTTTGTCATCATTTCGATGGGTTTTTGATCTATTCTGAACTAGTTCAAGGTGATAACGATTATTTCGAGACTATCATCTCCGAGATTGATTTCGGGATCCTTTCGGTGCTATTTCGGTAAAATTTCATTACACTCCCGCTTATAAAGAAATATGCCCAGTAAGAAGTGTTGAATATTTGAAATTACTCTACAAATATGGATGTGCTTATATTGTGAAGCAAAAGGCAATTAGGCTTTTGTTAAATATTTTAAATGTGAACAAATTTTTTGGTCTAGTTTTTTATTTATACCTTTATATTAAGTCGCTTTCATGTTTGTCCCCTCATTTCCATACGAATTTTTGACCCACGGAAAAGTCTTTTTCATTAACTTCCCGTCGAGCTAGACACTTGATACTCAGAGCATAGTTCAGATCTGGGAGACATTACAATGCAAGTGAAAAAAAAATCCGCTAGGCGGCGCACGGATCGAGATATACAGAAAATTAGTTTTAAAATGAAAATTTTGCAATCGACTTTTAACTAACTTCTCGTTGATCCAGAGACTTGAAACTTAGCACATAGTTTGCGAGTCGATGGCACTACAATTCGTGGAAAACAAAATGCTGCCAGATGGCAGACGATTCGAGATAAACGAAAATCCCTGAAAATCCCTGAAAAAACGCAGGGAATCTTGCGATCGATTTTTAAGTAACTTCCCGTGAGTCAGACCCCGGTAACAATGCAATATTTGATCATAAAAATTTCGTTAGGTGGCGCAGGGATCGAGATATTAAGAAAATTAGTTTTGATTTGGGAATCTTTCAATCCATTTTTAACTAACTTCCCGGTGACCTAGAGACTTGAAACTTCGCGCACAGTTCGAGGCTTGGTGACAATACAATCTACAGAAAACAAAATTCCGCTAGGTGGCGCGCTAAATGAGATAACTACAAATCCTTGAAAAACAAGGGGAATCTTGCGATCGATTTTTAAGTAACTTACCGGCGAGCTAGAGGCTTGGAACTTGGGCCGTGGGTCAGAACCCGGTGATAATGTAACATTTGATCAAAAAAATTAACTAGGTGGTGCACGCGGATCGAGATGGTAAGAAAACAAATTTTAATTTGGGAATATTTCAATCCATATTTAATCAACTTCCCGGTTACCCAGAGACTTGAAACTTGGCACTTAGTTAGAGGCCTAGTGACAATACAACTTATAGAAAACAAATTTACGCTAAGTAACTTCCCGGTGAGCTAGAGTTTTGAAACTTGGGCCGTTAGTTAGAACAAAAAATTCCAAATGCCTTTTTGTATGCAGCACTAAAAAAGTTAAAATAAAAAGATGATAAAAAAATTTTAAGGACTACCTTTATATAAATGGACCAAAAAATAGAAGGCAATTTTTCCTTTAATACACACATAATCTTGTTGAATTTTGACTAAAAAACTTTAACAGTAGCTCTTGTAAAAGAATTTTGGGATTTAAAATTATCAAGGTAGAGCGCGTGCTTAAATTTTAAATAATCAATTAGTTAATCCCAAGAACATAGTTTGCCTTAAATTGAAAGATTGCGCTCCACTTTTATAATTTTAAATCCCAAAATTCTTTTACAAGAGCTATTCTTAAAGTTTTTTAGTCAAAATTCAACAAGATTATGTCTGTATTAAAAGAAAAATTGCCTTCTATTTTTTGGTCCATTTATTAAAGTTAGTCCTTAAAATTTTTTTATCATCTTTTTATTCTGTCTTAAATAAAACTTCATTTAACCAACTCACTGCGAATTTATACATTGGGAGCTTGATTCCCAATAAGAAGATCCATTTTAAGTACTAGCCAAACTTCGTTGAAATAAGTTCAGACGTGCTGGTGTAATTGAGTCACAAAGGCAACATCCGGTCTTCCCGACATCGAAAGATCCAACTTTCCCGTTTATAATATATGTATTGTGGCGAATTTTAGCATCACTATGTTAGTAAATAAAGGCACAACAACAATAAAGCAAGCTGCCACTCTGGGGACTGTTTTTTTAATGGGCGGTGCCACGCCCCTATTCCGATCAAGCAATACACAACATTTCTAGAAGCTCAAAAAAAATTCCCTCGTAACAAAATTCGAAAAAGTAATTTATCTGAAATGAACTGTACAATTGAAACTCACCATGAATATATAACGTTCGGTTACACCCGAACTTAGACACCCTCACTCGTTTTCAATTTGGTTTGGTCATGTATGTAGTACAAAAGGCAAGTTTAAATTTAGGCTCAAACTCTTAACCGTGTGGCATTCCTTGTTCAACATGACTTTTTATACTCAGCTGAGCAGAGCTCACAGAGTATATTAATTTTGTTCGAATAACGGTAATCCGAAACGGAATAAACTAATCGAGATAAATATAGACTTCTGTATATCAAAATGAATTGGGCGAAAAAAGAAATTCATTTAGCCATGTCCGTCCGAACGTCCGTCCGTAAACACGATAACTTGAGTGATTTTTGAGGTATCTTACTGAAATTTGATATGTAAGTTCCTGGGTACTAATCTCACATCGCTATTTAAAATGAACGAAACTGGACTATAACCACGCCCACTTTTTCGATATCGAAAATTTTACAAGCTGTAATCTGGCACTCGTTGAAGATATCATGATGAAATTTGGTAGGAACGTTAATCCTATTACTATATGTGTGCTAAATAAAAATTAGCAAAAAAAACTTTTTTAAAAGTCAAATTTTAACAAAAAATTGAATATCTTTACAAGTATATAAATAAATTATATCAACATACGACTCCAGTAATGATATGGTGCAACAAATTACGAAAATAAAAGAAAATTTCAAAATGGTCGTGGTTCCGCTCTTTCTCATTCAATTTGTCTAGAATACTTTTAATGCTATAAGTCGAACAAAAATTTACCAATCCCCGTGAAATTTGGTAAGGGCATAGCTTCTATACCGGTTCGATATTGAAAATTTCGAGAAATGAAAAAATGCCATAATTCTTTACAAAATACGAAAAAAGGGATGAAACATGGTGATTGAATTGGTTTTTTGACGCAAATATATAACTACCATATTAAGTAGAAGAAAATGAAAAGGTTCTGCAGGGCGAAATCAAAAGCCCTTGGAATCATGGCCGGAATACTTTTCGTGGTAATTCATATATAAATAAGTTAGCAGTACCCGACAAATGATGTTCTGGGTCATCCTGGTCCACATCTTGGTGGATATCTCGAAACGCCTTCACATATACAACTAAGGGCCACCCCCTCTTAAAACCCTCATTAATACCTTTAATTTGATACCCATATCGTACAAACACATTCTAGAGTCATCCCTGGTCCACCTTTATGGCGATATCTCGAAAAGGCGTTCATCTATAGAACTAAGGCCCACTCCCTTCTAAAACACTCCTTAATACCTTCTATGTGATACCCATGTCATACAAACACATTCCAGGGTTACCCTAGGTTCATTTCACTACATGGTGATTTTCCCTTATTTTGTCTCCAAATCTCTTAGCTGAGTATGTAATGTTCGGTTACACCCGAACTTAGTCTTCCTTACTTGTTTGGTATAAATTTTGACCAATAACTGTTATTAGCAATCCCTGGTATAGATCTTTAAATTTCTTGCATATCGATAGCATCTCGCTCTGCGGTTTTTAGCGTCAGCTGCATAAAATTACAGAAATTGAATTTTTATGATGTGTTGGACATTGAAAATTTCGTTTAACTTAACAGTTGGTGGTGTTGCCTTTTTATTAACATTTAAAATGCACAATGAAGTACAAAATTTTATGCTAAAATTTTGACCATATGTTTGGAAAGTCAATTGCTTATTTTTTGACACCAGCAGAGTGAAGGAAGCTGTGGTTTCAAAAAGAATATTAAATTTATTGTAAGTTAAAAGGACTAAGGGCGGGTTTCTTAAGGATAAAGGATATTGTTCGATATTGGCAATCATATCGTCGATGAGGAGCCTCTTACTGGGTTATGTGAATTTAGAATTAAACCAACTGGAAGCACTAATGGAGATGAAGTCGTCCTCTACCTTTCCTCAACCTTTCCAAAGCCGTGAAGGTCATCTCAATTCTCTCAGCGGAGTATCAATTTGCATATCTACTTGAATCTTATTCATATCATCCTTCGATACATGACCTGGGCATCACTGTATGGACGAAGGAATCATCTGAAGAAATCTTCATTGGCATACTTAAAGGCCACACAACAGAACAGGTATTATAAGACTTACATATATCTATAACGTGATATTTATTCGTGAAGAAGGGACTATGCCTACTGAGTCAAGATTAGTACTTCTTGGCAAGATTCTATTCAATAAATATCGGCTTGTATTGGTTTCGCTGTTAATGCTGCTTCCCAGAGCAACGAAGTCTTTCAAGATCTCGAGGCTGCCAACAATAACGTGGCCACAACGACAAGGATGCACTGAATATTCCTTCTTCTTTTTCCTTGTCCACCGCAAAATCTAACTTTTTCGCTGCAGGCTCGAGAAGGCAGAACTTAACTCCTGTTTGTGGAGGGCAACGATGTAAATATTATCAATATACGTCAGCAATTGTATGCTCTTCTAACATATTGTATCTTTGGGGATATAGATCTGCTGCTGGAGTTATCTTCTCCATTAAAAGTTGAAGAAATCGCGCAATTGGAAGTCATCTTCGTAGAAGTCTCATTGTTTTAAATGGCTCGGGAGGAACTTTTCAATCCTTACAGATAGTGTTGGTGCTGTTGTTCAATATCATTTGTCAAAGCACTGTAGGCTTTTGATGGAACTCAAAGTCAGACCAGCTACTGCTTTGAAGTCAACAAAAGTTGGGTGCGTATCGATTATCTTATAGTGAATCTTCTCCAGGTGATGCCGCATTGAAATTCTGGCCTGCACTAAATCTACCGCGTATGAAGTCTTACTGATAAGTTCCAATCAATTTTTTCTTTTTAGGCGTAAGTCGACTACACAATACAACTCGCAATAAAACTAAGAAGGCTGATATGCGCTCTTTGCAGGATTTCTTGAAGCTCGTCGCACTGATGTCGGTAGTCCTTTCGTTTCTTTTTCTCAGAAAGCGTCTCCCTTCCCTCATTGCATCAGAAAAACGCTCACATATACGTTGCATTGATGTCCACGCAAGTAGATTGGACCTTTACCGCCCTTATTTTTGAGTCGGCGTGTCATTCGTTATCTTGCGAGCTGTTTTTGCGAGCTAACTGAAAACCTGTTATGTCAAAAGTGGCGTTACGTAGCGAGAAAGTTAAGGTTAGATTGGATGGCCGCTGTTCCAACTGGGTAGAATCAGCTCACTCGAAACTTGTTATGGTGCTAAATTACACCGCTATCGAGATAATAACGCCTTGTTCGTGCAAAAGCCAAGCAGTTAAGCATGAAGTGCTTGGATGACTCCACCTCGTGGTTTCGTTTCAGGGGAGGTGGGCCTTAGTGAATTCTAATAATGTCGTTTAACACTGGTTGTCGAAAACCGGCCAGAAGGATCCCGACACACGTCAAGAGGTGGCGTTAGATGTGAAAGCTGAGTGAATTAATCATTGGATGCTTGCTTCACTAGTAGCTTCCCGAATACAAGCTTTGCTTGCGTGCACTTTCTTCGCTGCACAGAGGTTTTGCCGTAAATATTTTAACTACTAAAAGGTAATGGTTCGAATAGGTATTTGTGCTGCGTGGACTGCACACATCGAGAACTGGAAGATGTTACATCGTGGAGACTGTAGGAGGTCTGCTACCTTGTAGTTGTAAAATTGTTTGTAATAAGTTCTACAGTGCTAAAGTGCTTAAGATGTCATATAGTGGAAATCATATATATCCCAAAATATTTTAAAAATGTAGCGAAAGGTCTAGTTGTAGTTGATGATAGGATCCTTGTGACCCTTTCTTCTGACCAAGCACTATTTTGATGTCATATATATATTATATGCAAAACCTTTTCTAGACGCGAATCAAAGCGAGACGCTCGTTCAAAATCGTGAATAACTGTAAACTCTTTCCCATCAAAAAACCATCACCGTGCACCGAATCGCGCCTTCCTTCTAATGGCGAGGGGGGGTAGATGTCACAAGACCCCACTGTCCTCCTGCCTTATTCCGTCCATCGCGTCTTCTGTATTGCGGTGATGTCACTTAAGAGCGAATCAAACATTCCGGTATTTATATATGTCCTTTTGAAAGGATGCGGACATTCCAGGTGTATGCCCGTAAATCATTGCATATTCAAAATGATTGTTTCAATTAAGTACTTAATTGGTAGTTGGTATCTACTCATTTCAAGAACATAAGCAGATATTGTATTCATTCGTATTGGTCAGTCCTTAGTCCTGCACACAATCAACCCCAGTCGTCGTTACAGACACTCATGATAAAGAGTAAAAATTGAAATGGAGACAAATCAGTAAATATATTTTTGCACCGCATGTGGGCAATCAAGATTTTCGTGTCTCATACGTCGTGTCACATACAGATGGTCAGGACAATTATTGATGTAACATGAGAATTAAAAAAATGTGAACATATTTGGGCTTATCATTCCGTTTTAAACAAAGATAACAATAAAACTATAATTATGAGTGCTTGTCATCAGTAAAATCTGTAGATAATGGGAAAAAGCTGCAATCAACCCTAAAGAAGAACAAATGCCGTTTATGGAATATTAAAATTTGAAATAAGAATGCTTGTAAACTCCCTGCGGGAAAGCTAATTTGGGGGGTTTAAAATTAAAAAAAAAAAAACATGTAAGGACGGAACTGTGTTCGCCTGTGCCGCAGGCGTCATACCTTTCATGAATGGGACTGAACAATAATCCTATCCCATTCGTAATATCCAAATAATCGGCTGTTAAGATATGAGATATATAGTGAAAAGCAATTTTTAAGATAAATAGAAAATAAAATAAATAGGTAGGTAGTTTGTGTGAGGATGCAAAGTTTCACGTTTTTTGTGGTATGCATCAAATAGCTATGAAAATGAATCACTTATCTTAACAATATATAACGTAAAAGTAAGTATTTGATGAAATTTAAAGCTTCTAGCCATTAAAAAGGGGGCAGAAATGACAGCTTATATGGGGTATATACTATATATACCACCGATCTCTATGATTTTTTCAGACAACAATATATGCTATATACGTTGGCATTTGGTGAAATTTCAAGCTTCCAGCTATTAAAATGGGGCAGAAATTACGAAAAGTTTCTTATATGAACAATCGGTTGTATGGGATACATATGGGGTATTCCATCCCATTTCGACCAATTTTGAACCCGCCCCATTTAGAATTGGCTGAAAGTTTTTCTTCTTTTTCTAGCTTACGAAAGACGTTTTTCAGAAGTTTTTCAAATTTTTTCATCCAACTCAAAAAAAGTTATGAATTTAAAAAAAACACCGTTTTTGTTTTCAAAATGCTATAAGTTTTCAAAAATGGACCTTATGGGATCTTTTTTTTTTTAAATTTGTTTTTAAATGTACTTTTCGGAAAAAATTCAAAAAAATTTTAAAGTTTTTTTTTTGTAATTTTTCAGTTTTTCGAAATTTTTCGAATTTCGCCCTTTTTTTCTCATAAAAAACTTCAATCAATTCTGCAATCATCCTCACTAATCCCGGAGTAAGCCGAGAATTATTTTTTTTTATTTAATTGAAAAAAAACTTAAAAATTTTTTTTGTATTTTTTCCGAAAACTACATTTAAAAACATATTAAAAAAAAAAAATTATCCCAAAAGGTTAATTTTTGAAAAAGTTATAGCATTTTGAAAAAAACACCGTCGTCCAACTCAAAATAAGTTTTAAATATTTTCAAATTCGAAAAATTTCGAAAAACTGAAAAATTACAAAAAAAAAAATTTAAAAAATTTTTTTGAATGATTTTTAATAATCGGGGATTGCCCATATTGCTTTTTTTAAATGTATGAAAACATTTATTTGAAGCAATTTTTAAATTTTATAATTTATTTAATATAAGGTATAATCGAAACAGCTGTCGCCTTGTCCGTTCTGATGTCACGTTGTTTAAATTTTTCCCAAATTATTAAATAAATTATAAAATTTAAAAATTGCTTCAAATAAATGTTTTCATACATTTAAAAAAAGCAATATGGGCAATCCCCGATTATTAAAAATCATACAAACAGACAAAATTGGTTAATTCGTTGTAGTTCTATAAATAGAACGAAAACAGCAACAAAACCAAAGTTTCTTTGAAAACCGCCGTAACAAGCATAGCTTTAACACATAATTGCATACGAAGTATGCAATGTGTAAAAGATTAAAATATGCAAAATAAGGCAATTGGGAAAGACTTCACAACAGGCATGACGTAGCTGAATGCGTTTACAACCATTTCAACTATCGTAGGGGTGCGAGTTCGACTCCCACTCCCGGGAGAAAAGGCTTTGAAGAGATTTACAAGGTATAATCGAAACAGCTGTCGCCTTGTCCGTTCTGGTGTCACGTTGTTTAAATTTTTCCCAAATTATTAAATAAATTTTTTTGAATTTTTTCCGAAAAGTACATTTAAAAACAAATTTAAAAAAAAAACGATCCCAAACGGACAATTTTTGAAAAAGTTATAGCATTTTGAAAACAAAAACGATGTTTTTTTTTTAAATTCATAACTTTTTTTGAGTTGGATGAAAAAATTTGAAAAACTTCTGAAAAACGTCTTTCGTAAGCTGGAAAAAGAAGAAAAACTTTCAGCCAATTCTAAAGGGGTCGGGTTCAAAATTGGTCGAAATGGGATGGAATACCCCATATATATATGCGACCGATCTTTATGATTTTTTCAGACAACAATATATGCTATATATGGAAGCATTTGGTGAAATTCGAAGGTTCTTGCTGTTAAAATGGGGCAGTAATTACGAAAAGCTTCTCATCTGAACAACCGGTTGTGGGGGTTATATGCTATATATACGACCGATCTCATCCATTATTTCAGACAACAATATATGCAATATACGAAAGCATATGGTGCAGTTTGAGCTTCAATCTGATAAATTGAGGAAGATATGACAAAAATCCCCTTTTTCTGAAAAATCGGTTGTATGGAGGATATATGCTATAGCGGTCCGGTGCGGCCGGTTCCGACAAATCGCTAATCGGACACCTAAAAACACACCCGCTCACCAAATTTTATCAAGATATCTCAAAAATTAAGCTACTAGTTTTAATACAAACAGACGGACGGACAGACAGACCGATAGACGGAGAGACGGTAATGGCTAAATCAACTCAGCTCTTTATGCTGTTCATTTCGGTATACTTATTGGTGGGCCTATCTCTTCTCCTTTAAGAACTTACAATTTTGAGATTCGTGACAAACTTAATATACCATTTCGTTTGCATGGAAGGTATACAAATAAAGTTTAGGTACATTTGATTATTGAAAAACAAAAACATTTAAACGGAAATATATCGGCTTTGTGTGTTTCTCTGAAGTAGCAATATAGAAGTATTACATATATGGAAGGTCTTTAAGATTTTTTAAAGTGTGAAAAATTGTTTTTTTTTTTTTATATGGGCTAAAATCTAAATTGTCAAAAATCAATGCCATTCTCGAGAGACCTATACCTTGTACTTTATTAAACTAAAATTATTTGGGCTACAAAGCTGCATACTCAAAAAAAATCAGAGAGTTTCAATAAAAAGTTCGAAATATTCATAAAACTTTCTCGAAGCTTCCAAAATTTTCGAAAAAGTTTTTCTGATTGGTTAGCATTAGTTTTATTTACAAAATTCGTAGACGTTTTTTTCGTAAAATGTTGAAGAAAAAAGAATTTATCATTGTGGTTAAAACAAGAGTGATATCTTATCCGTCAACTGCCTGCCAGGATGTTCAAGATGGATACTTTTTAACGTTTTGACAGCATGTTCAATATGAAGGGGCATATTGCCGGCTATCTTTACCGGGAGATAGAAAGAGACACAGAATGAGACACGATAGGCAATTAAAAATCAGCTGATCGGTTCTATTTGTAATTTTGACGTCTATGCAGAAGTTATCACACTTGTTTTTTCCACAACGGAATTTAGTTCACGAAATTAGTTAAAAATAAGTAAGGAATGCTAAGTTCCGGTGTAACCGAACATTATATACTCAGCCGAGAGCTTTGGAGACAAATGTTGGACTTGAATGTTGACATAATTTACTTAATACTGTAAAGATATTAAATTTTTTGTTAAAATTTGACTTTAAACATTTTTTTTTTATTTAGAACACATATACTAATAGGAGTAACGTTCCTGCCAAATTTCATCATGATATCTTCAACGACTGCCAAATTACAGCTTACAAAACTTTCAAATTACCTTCTTTTGAAAGTGAGTGGTGCCACGCCCTTTTCTATTCTGCGTCATAAGGTCAATCCATCCACCGAGTTTCATCACTATATCCGTCTTTGGTAATGAATTATCCCACTTTTTCGGTTTCTCGAAGTTTTCGATATCGAAAAAGTGGGCGTGGTTATAGTCCGATTTCATTAATTTGAAATAGTGATCTGAGATGAGTACCCAGGAACTTACATACGAAATTTCATTAAGATACTTCAAAATCTACTCAAGTTATCGTGTTTACGGGCAGACGGACGGATATGGCTAAATTAATTTCTTTTTTCGCCCAGATCATTTTGATGTTTATTTCTATCTCGATTAGTTTATGCCGTTACGGGGTACCGTTATGCGAGCAAAATTAATATACTGTGTGAGCTCTGCTCCGCTGAGTATAATTACTGCACCTATTTTTCTGTTCGCTGCTGTATATATCTACCTTTATTACAACCTCAGCGTTTTTCTTATTACTTCTACATGTTAAAAAATTCGAATCCAATGATTTATGCGCGCATTGCTTCTGGTAATTGACATTTATGTTACCTTTTTCCCCGCGCATGCTTAACTTCCCACATGCTTAGGTAAACGTAGTACTTAACTTTCATCCTTAACATTATGCCTTTTTCGTGGCGTTAATCCCAAAACAATGGCAAACATTCAACGCCTCATTAGCTTAACGCCGGCGCATATGAAAATATTCAGCGGAAATTTCAGATAATAGATACATTTGAAAATAATTTTAAGACAACAAATGACTACCAATGATTTTTCTCACAAATTATCTAAACCAAATTTAATAGAGTTCTGAGAAATTAGGTGTTGATATGTAGAATGCGTTTATGTGTGTGGCATACTGAGGTTTAAAAAGGGAAGTTGGTGGAAAATTTGATTGCATGGCTTACATATGATAATTTGAAATTGCAATATATGTGCATACTCGTATGTATATATGTCCCTACATGTGTCCATATGTTTTTAAGAAGTTTCAAAACGCGTTCAAATCCACTGAAATTGAAATTTTAAATACAACTTTTAAATTTAAGCTAATTGGCTCTTAAGTAGCAAAAACTGATTGATTGTATCTCCGCAATTCATGTGCGTAAGGATCTACATACATAAATTATTTTTATTAATTTTTTTCTATACTCTAAACTTCAAACAGAATATTAGCTTGTTTGAAATAAACGAAAATTCAAATGAATTTCACAAGCACCGCCGTCAATTGTCACTTGAACGATGATTTATGTTTTTAATTCCATATCCAAAGGTTTAAGTGGGACATACAGAAGACTCAAGTAGCGAACCTTTTAGATCAAAGTACATGCATATATGCGGGACTTATAATTAGGGTGTGCAAGCTCTAACGTTTTTATTTGTTTTTGTTTCCTTCGTAAGGTGATGTATAGTATCAATGATTAGCATAACAGGAGCCCTAAAAACTACCCCGAAAGCAGCATATTGGCCAAAAGCATTGGATTAGCAACTGGAACAAGGCTTAAGGCCTCTGGAAATCTTGAGTGTCGGCCTTATCGCCATAGCAGTATAGCGCCATCTAATATTGGGCAAACGGAATTTATGGTTCAATTCCTGAGCTTCGAAAGAGATCTTGGGGCCACAATTACGCCGGAGGGTTGGTGCCAGTCTGAAGAAATGGCATAACATACTACACATGTATATACGAATGGTTCTAAATTATTGAAAGAGGTACAGTCTGCTATGTACTGTGTCTATTGTACAGGCTGCCATATTACTGCAGCGTCTTTCAGGTGAAGACAGCTGCAGATATTCTGGAGGAAGCGTGCTTCAGCAGCAGCTGCGTCAATATACATAGATATATATATATTGAAAGTCAGGCGGCGATTAAGACAATAATCTCACACTGTACTTCATCAAGAAGAGTTCTGGAATGCAAAGAATCATTGGAAAAACTCCGCTCAGGCCGGACCATACGTCTATATTGGGTTTCGGGTCACAAATGGATAGAACGCAACGAAAAGGCCGATGAGTTAGCAAAGCAGGGCGCAACACTCGCTGAAACGACAATAGACATCCCTATCCATTTAAGAGAAACTAAAGAGGTCAGGAGCTGCATACGATCCATCAAGCCCGAAAGGAGTGGACAAATCATGTGGACAATCATGTGCAAATCCTACGGTATTAGACTCACAAAGTGGCTCATATTTCTGAAGAGAGAAGACTTTAGGTTTACGTTGTGCATACAAACTGGACACTGCCTTCTGGCGTCACATGCTTACAAGTTAGGCCTCTCCAGTAACAGCAGATGTAGGAAGTGCGAGGCGAGAACGTTCTGTGTTCCTGTCCTGCGCTCGCCAGATCAAGGCTTCAGCTATAGGGGCGGAAGAGTTGCTAGATCTCTTGGCAGCAGTTAAGTTAGGTCCTAGAAACCTTCTAGTATTTGCCAAGAGGACGGACTTATTCTATAACAAAAGTCCTGGCAACTGATCTGGGTTCCTCCGGTTGGTTTTCAAACAAGTTCTGGCAATACTGTGGACACATGCAGTTTAAGTGAGGACTTTATAGACCGGCCACTTTAATCAGGGCCGCAGAGAGCTGGGCATCCCTAAAAAATAAACTCAATCCAGTAAGAAAAATAACATAACATACATAAATTTTTCAATTCACATTGTCAGTTTTATTTCATATAAAATAAGATTTACTGGGGCACTTACATACATAAATGAAATATTAGATTTCATTGTTTAATTTACTTACATTAACTTTTTCTAAATATGTACATTTGAAGAGCTTGAAGCAGCCAAGGAAACCCTTCCGTGCTCTTTGGTGTGCAAATATGAAAATTAACTATTCGAAACTAATGCTGCGAGCAAAGCTGGACTCCAACGCCAATGTTCCAAGGCTTGTGAAGCGATTTTGGCTCATAGTAGAACGTAAAAAATTTTTCACGCGGGACAATAGACTAAAAGAACGCTCCCCTTCAGCCACACTGACTAGAAGTGGGCAAAATATTCTTAATGCTATGCAGATGTTCGGAAATAATACTTCCATCTTCAAATCATGAAATTTGTTCAGAAGTTGAAATGATAGCAGCGGATCACATCCCAAATTTGCTAAGTGGATGGCTTTGAGATGAATGATTTCATCTATTAGATCCGTAGAAATATCGATACAATAAATCGTGCAGAATGCCGCTGCCTTTTCTCTGAGCTCTTCTTCCGCAAGATCCTCATACTTCCACAAAAAACTAAATTTAATCGCAATGTCATTTACGGCTTCGAAACGTCTTGTCATGTTACCAATCAAGTAGCCCAAAAGAATGTAAAAAAAAGGACGTGTGGCACTCGGGGACTGCCGCGGTAAAGCTATTGCATATTATCAACTTATGCAGTTATAATATTTATGCAAAATTTTGATTTCTTTGATATTAATTCAAGTTTTGCCTTTGATATTAATTCAAGTTAACCTTTTTAAGCGTGGTGGCCGATAAGAAAACACATTTTTTACTTTTATTTAATAAATGAGAAGTTAATATTTAACTTTCAATTTAACTTTAACTTTAGCTTTATTTTTAACTTTAACTTTAACTTTCACTTTAACATTCACTTTAACATTCACTTTAACATTAACTTTAACTTTAACATTCACTTTAACTTTAACTTTAACTTTAACTGTAACTTTAACTTTAAATTTAACTTTAACTTTAACCTTAACTTTGACTTTAAATTTAACTTTAAAATTAACCTTAACTTTAACTTTGACTTTAACTTTAACTTTCATTTTAACTTTAACTTTAACTTTATTTTTAACTTTAACTTTAACTTTCGCTTTAACTTTAACATTCACTTTAACTTTAACTTTAACTTTAACTTTAAATTTAACTTTAACTTTAACTTGAACTTTAACTTTATTTTTAACTTAACATTCACTTTAACTTTAAATTTAACTTTAACTTTAACTTTAATTTTAACTTTAACTTTAACTTTAACTTTAACTTTAACTTTAACTTTAACTTTGACTTTAACTTTAACTTTCATTTTAATTTTAACTTTAACTTTAACTTTATTTTTAACTTTAACTTTAACTTCCGCTTTAACTTTAACATTCACTTTAACTTTAACTTTAACTTTCGCTTTAACTTTAACATTCACTTTAACTTTAAATTTAACTTTAACTTTAACTTTAATTTTAACTTTAACTTTAATTTAAGTTTAACTTTCACTTTAACTTTCACTTTAACTTCCACTTTAACTTTAACTTTAACTTAAACTTTAAATTTAACCTTAACTTTAACTTTAACTTTGACTTTGACTTTAACTTTAACTTTAATTTTAACTTTAACTTTAACTTTAACCTTAACTTTAACTTTAACTTTAACTTTAACTTAACAGAAATCCAAGACGCAATAAGGAGGGAGGTCGGAAAAGAAGAAATCACTAGACCTCTCCGTGTCTCTGTGTTCGCAGCAAACCAAAGAGAACAGAAAATGGCGGTCGTCGAAGTGGACGAGAATATTGGCAACGCCCTACTAAAGAAAGGTAAAATTCCTATCGGATGGATACAGTGCCGAATCAGACAGCGAGCAGAAGTACAACGCTGCTTTAGGTGTCTCGGCTACGGACACCGGAAGGCAGAATGCAAGGGTCCAGACAGGAGTAACGCCTGCTGGAAGTGTGGGCAAAGCGGCCACAAAGCTTCGGCCTGTACCGCAGCTCCAAAATGTTACCTGTGTAATACACAGAAGCTCGATCATGTCCCTGGATCTGGAGCATGCAGCATTTTCAGAGCGGCACTCGCTGTTGCAAAGGCCAAAGTCTCAATTCAATAGTGATTAGTTTTATCCAAGGCAACCTAAACCGGAGCAGACTTGCTGATGAGCTACTACAACAGTTGGTCTTAGACCATAAAGCTAACAGCGTTATCATCAGCGAACCCTATAGAGCCCGAAATGATTGGCATATAGACAACACCGGCACCGCCGCAATCTGGATGACAGATGCAAACGCCAATATTGTGAACCGTGTTGCCGGACAAGGCTACGTCCGCCTAACTACGAATAATACCACAATAGTAAGCTGCTACTTGTCCCCGAATGATCCCATTCAAACGTTCAGGGAGAAGCTTGAACTTATTGAAGACGACCTGAGGAACTTAACTAGTAACCTGGTTGTGGCGGGAGAATTTAACGCAAGAGCCGTCGAATGGGGAATGCCGCAGACTAACACCCGTGGAAGGTTAGTCCTTGAGATGGCAGCCAGGCTCGGTTTGAACGTGCTTAACACTGGTACGTCCCCTACATACCGACGGCCAGGCTTTGGATACTCGATCCCCGATGTAACACTAGTGTCAGAAAGCCTGCTGCTGACCGCTGCTGGATGGAGAATCATAGAGGATCTGACTGGCAGCGATCACAACTACATCACTTTCCACCTAAACGATCCCGGTCAGAGGCAGATTCCGAACGGGCCACGCAGAACAAAAGCATGGGACGCATCCAAGGTCGATTCTGCCACGTTCTCCGCATCAGTACTGGGGGATGCCCTACGGATAATCAACAACTCCAGTCCGACGGAAGAGACGGTTGAAAAGACAATGAGCTGTCTTCGCCACGCTTGCAACCTCTCTATGCCACGGAGGGGAGTGTGGAGGGGTAAAAAGCAGGTATACTGGTGGAATAGCGAAATCGCGGAGCTGCGGAAAATATGCCACCGGATGCGAAGGCTAGCAACTCGCGCGCGCGTCAGGCCTGAGGCTCTAGAAAAGTCGGAAGCGTACAAAGGAGCGAAGAAAGCTCTTAGTGCTGCCATTAAGCAAAGCAAGCTTAAGTGCTGGAAAGCGCTTTGCGAGGAAGTGGATCGAGACTCATGGGGGCAGGGATATAAGATAGTAATGAAGAAGTTCCGTCCGCCAAACCAGCTGATGGACGAGAACCAAATAAGGAACATTGTGGATGGCCTGTTTCCCACCCAACTGCCTAGGGAGGGCGGGTACGTTACCCATGAAGATCGCAACGTGGAACCATTCCAAGAAGAAGAGCTTAAAACTGCCGTGCGAACTATGAAACCTAGGAAAGCATCTGGGCCCGACGGAATACCCGCAGAGGCAATTAGACTAGCTGCAAACGACTGCCCAGAACTTATGTTGCACATGTACAACAAATGTCTCGAAGAAAGAATTTTCCCCACCATATGGAAGACAGCACGACTGGTTCTCATTCCAAAAGGGAAAGGAGATCCCAGCTCTCCATCATCCTACCGTCCCCTATGTATGTTGGACACAGCAGGAAAATTGATGGAGAGTCTCCTGAAGCAACGCCTCACCAGAGCGTTACAGGACGCCGGAGGACTGTCGCCCAGACAGCATGGTTTTCGGAGGGGGCACTCTACAATAGATGCCATAGCAGAAGTTATAGACGCAGTCAAGAAAGCCGAGACAGCGTGCCACAGAGCAAGACCTATAGGGTTGCTGGTCACGCTGGACGTCAAAAACGCTTTTAACTCAGCTAGGTGGGAGGACATGCTTGAGGCACTAGAAAGCACTTTCAAAGTACCGCAATATTTGTTAGAAATTTTAAGGGACTACCTAAGAGAGAGGTATCTAATATATGAAAGTACTCACGGTCAAAAAAAGGTAAAAATAACAGGTGGAGCAGCCCAGGGTTCGGTACTAGGTCCCGATCTCTGGAATATAACTTACGACAGTCTTCTTCGATTAGACATGCCAGAAAGTACCTTCCTCGTTGCATTTGCAGACGACGTGGCAGCTGTGATAACAGCACCAAGCTGCGAGCTGGCACAGCTAAAATTAAACCAGGTCATGCGTAATGTAAATAGGTGGATGGCTGAGCACGGTCTTCAGTTAGCAACAGCCAAAACGGAGATCGTCATCCTCACAAAGAGACGTATTCCCACTACCAGGAACATGATGGTTGGGGACCAGCCAATAGAAACACTCGCTTCAACGAAATATCTGGGAGTGAGGTTAGACAGCAAACTCAACTTCTCGGATCACATACGAGGGACCTGCGAAAGAGCTGCGCGCATAATAGCGCAGTTGAGTAGATTAATGGCAAACACAGGTGGCCCAAAGCCATGCACAAGGAAGTTGCTTGCATCAGCCTCGGATTCTATACTCTTATATGGTGCAGAAATCTGGGCGGACGCAATGAAATACCGGAAGAACCGAGTCGCCCTCACCTCGGTCCAACGCAGAGGGGCGCTGCGAATATCTTCGGCTTACCGCACGGTATCAGCTGAAGCTGTCCTGGTCGTTGCGGGAACCATACCGATATATCTTCTCGTTGAGGAAAGAAAAACAATATATGACAACGGATCGCAAGCAAGTAGAGCTGCTGTTGCCATGCAGGCGCGAGAAGAATCGATCCGACGTTGGCAAGATCAGTGGAGCAACAGCATCGTAGGAAAGTGGACTAGAGAACTAATCCCTGAACTTGATCCATGGTTGAAGCGACCGCACGGAGAGGTAGACTTTTACCTGACCCAGTTTCTAACGGGACATGGTTACTTCCGCAAATACCTACACAGAATGGGTAAGGTTGATAGCCCGAGCTGTCTGTACTGTGGGGAAATAGACGATGTACGCCACACCTTCTTCGAATGCAGGCACTTCTCCCATCAGCGAAGGAGGGTAGAAGAGGTACTTGGCGACCTATCCCCGGGCAGTGTCATCAATAACATGACCTGTCGAAGAGACAGATGGGATACGGTCATCACATATGTGAGGCATATACTTACCAGTAAACGAGAAGACGGATGCCTAGCCCATTAGCGTGAGAGTAGCCATAGAGCTCACGTAGCGCGCACCCGTACCCGAAGTAATGCTAAACGCGGTCCCAGGTACGGGGATTTGCGCGGGCCGTGGGAGGTTAGGTTTTAGTGGGTAGGCCTTCATGGAAGAAGGGAGTCCTACACTCGGAGAGTCTCGCAGTGAGGCTTAAATATCCCGGTCAGTGCATAAAGCATTTCCTCCTTCCACGAAACACAAAAAAAAAAAAAAAAAAAAAAAAAAAACTTTAACTTTAACTTTAACTTTAACTTTCACTTTAACTTTATTTTTAACTTTCACTTTAACTTTCGCTTTAACTTTAACATTCACTTTAACTTTAACTTTAACCTTAACGTTAACTTTAACTTTGAATTTAACTTTAACTTTAACTTTAACCTTAACTTTAACTTTAATTTTAACTTTAACTTTAACTTTAACTTTAACCTTAACGTAAACCAAGAAGAATTTCCGAGCTCTAGGCCACACATATATATTAATAATAAAAATGCAATTAATTATACCATATATATTGTAGTTATTTATTTTAAAAGGCCGAAAATAAAAATAAAAACAACACCTTAACGTTAACTTTAACTTTGACTTTAACTTTAACTTTAACTTTAACTTTAAAATTAACTTTAACTTTAACTTTAACCTTAACGTTAATTTTAACTTTAACTTTAACTTTGACTTTAACTTTAACTTTAACTTGAACTTTAACTTTCACTTTAACTTTATTTTTAACTTTAACTTTCGCTTTAACTTTAACATTCACTTTAACTTTATGATCCGGGGTGGGCGTGAGCTTAGCACCTGCTAACAAGCCAACCTAATATAAACGCACGCAAGTAATTTTCTGTCAAAAATGTCTCATGCACATACAACTTGTATGAGAGCAACTCAAATTGAATTTGCTGCGTGAAAACCTAACTCGATTTCCAATTTTTGTTCTGCGTGACATTTAGATTTGACGTTTGCACACATGCTTTACATTGTCGCAACGCATCCTTATTTGGGTTAGGGCAAAAAACGCCGGTTGTTTGCGTGCACTAAAAAAACGCAGTGCGGTTTTATTAGGTTGGCTTGTAAGCGACCATATATGTATACGATAAGCGAAAGCACAATGGCTATTTCGTGAAAATCAACGACAGCTCTTTTAGTTTGATTTCGATGGTCGTACGTTAAGGAAGTGACGCACGCGCGCTTAAAACAGAGTACCAAAGAGTGCATGTGACACATGTTCACCGTTCAAGCATTGAAATCAAACTAAATAAATAATTGATTTTGCTTTCCTGCTCGCTACGCGTTCGTGTTTACTAACACATTCTCAATTTGGTAACCGTGTAAACGTACTGGTGCCCACCGCTGTTTATAATAGAGATCCAATTTTATGTATTTGGCCTGTTGCTAACACCGAACCTTTACGAACCTTTTCGAACATTTTTCAGCCTTTTCGAAACTTTTTTGACAAATATCCGTTTCGGTTTTTTTTGATTTAGTCTCCAAGCCCGCGACAAAATCTATGCAATAGCTTCAAAACTTGCTGCTTGAATTGAGTTTCGGAATCACACTCAGGTGATTCGAAAGGTAATTCATCGAACTGGCGCTTTCTTATCTTCCTTCTTTTCTCTGCGAAGGTATTCACAACTCCTATACTCCCTGCCAGAACCTTACATTCTTAAAGTATGATCGACCATTGATCCCTGAACTTCTTCAACTCATCAATCAGGCTACGTATATTTTCTGTATCCACGTCCAGTGTGGCATTTCTAGCTTGCAGTACCAGATTTCGATGGTTGATTACCAACAACACTTTGAGCCAAATGTAGGCTAAAAGGATACACTAAAATTTCCCCATATATGCTTCAATACCTTTCAAATCCGTTACTGTTTCTGAACTCAGATTCAAAAGCTTGATTTCGTCAATAGCTTTCAATATTTGGGGAATCTGAGTTGCGAAAGGTTTCACACTATCCACACGAGCAGACCATCGTGTTTGTGACATGCTGGAGAATTTCCCATCTCTGAGGGCTTGCGCTAAAGATATTATAAAATTTCTGCATAATACCGAAAATTGTGATGATTTCTGCACAACACTCAGCAGCTTGCACTCCACATAAATTTAAACTATGACAAGCACAAGGTGCACATATTGCCAGGGAGTTATCTCTCAGGATATGACTCTGCGCTTCTTTGTAATTACCGCTCATATTACTGCCATTATCATACCCTTCCCCACGGTAGTCACTCAGTGGAATATTGTGCTTTTTTAGAGTGCTGCGAATCAGCTCAGCGATAGCTTCTCCTGTTTTTGCGTTACAATCGACAAACTCTAAGAAGCGTTCTTGGATTTTCCATTTTCCGGAGTACTGTCTAATAAAACATAACGCAATATAAAAACAGTCTGCTCAATATGCGCCGAATCAGGGGTTGGATCCACTTTCTAATTACTTGACTTGCACAGATTTCAATGAACTCATTTTGTATTCCATCAGACAAATAATGTGCTTGGAGACGACTCTTTTTCGTTTGAGATTCCCTCACCTTCTCCAAATGTTCATAAAATAGGGGGTCATAATTGCTGGTCAGTTCAAAAATACCAAGAAAGTTTCCATTTTTTGGATTTCCGATCAATGAATTATCCCCTCTAAATGCCAATCCTTTTTCTCCAAGAAATAAAACAACATCAAGAATTCTGCGAAGTATCTCTCTCCAGCGAGCTGCTTCATTTTTAAGAGTTTCCGCTAAGAGAAAATCCACTGAACTTGCATTTCGAATTCTCATTTCATATTGGCGCCAATCTATATAGCAAGCTTTATGATTTTGACTATTTTCATGTTCAGGAATTCTGTCGTGTAACCTCTTCCAACCTTTTTCTTTAGAATAACCTGAAGACTTTGTCAAATCTGATCGGGTATTTTCGGAAATTTTGCTGAAAAGCCGACATGGAAAACAAAAAAGCGCTTCTTTTGTTGCACTCCAAACGAGCCAATCACGCTTTACTTTTTCTCCGTTTTTTTAGAGTAGTATGGAGTATGATTTGAAGGAAATGGCGACCACTTAAGTCGTTGGGAAGTCGAAATAAAATGTGATTTTAAGTTAGTTTAAGCATTTTTGACAGATAGCGCTATAAAATTGTGTCAAAAACGTTTATCTAACTTAAAATCACATTTTATTTCGACTATGACTATGCTCCATAGTGTATGATCGGATGCTTATGATTTTAGTTAAGTGATTTTCAATTTTAAAACAATTTTTTGTAGCAACAAAATATGTATGTATCTATGAAATCCTAGTTAGAGTACTGTCAATACTGCTTTGCCTTGCCGGGCCCCCAAAAACCTTCCGGGCCCCAGGACAATTGCCCTGGCTGCGCCCGCCCTCTCTACGGCCCTGACTTTAATCTAACCTAAGGTTATTTGTAGAAATGTGGCCAGTAGAAAAAATTTCAGAATTTAAAAGCGTAGTTGAATGGTATAGAAATGAAAAAATATCAAAAATAACAAAGCGTTTGATAACGATGGACTACCCGACGAGCTGTTCAAACATGGAGGTGAAGAATTGGTAAAAAGCGTGCATCCTATCGCGTGCAAGGTTCTATCACTTAAGGTCCCTACAAAGCTAATAAAGCTTTGACAATGCTAAAATCTATTATAAGGGTGTACAATTGCTGGCTTTACTATGCAGATGATATTGATATTATTGGCTTTAACAGACCCGTCGCAAGTTTTGCCTCCTTTGGATTGGATAAAAAGGCAAAAAAATGCGTATAGCGGTGAATGAGGATAATACGAAGTACTTCTTGTCATCCAAATGGAATTGGCACAATCTGATGTTGCTAAATTGGAGACTGTGAATTACTTTGCCTTTCTGGAGCACAGCGCTATCAGCGCAAGCAATGGTGGATTAGAAATTAAAGAGAAAATAATTCCGGAAGAGTTATGACAACCATTCGTTGTACAGACAGCGAGTACAGCAGGAGGTATAATGATGAGTTGTATAAGCTTTATGCAAGATAAAAAAAATGTAAGGGCGATAACCTCCGAAGAGATCTAAGGCCGAGCTTCTCTTCCAATTTGCGTCGTGCTCCTCTTGTTTTTTCCCTACAAATTGTCCGGACGGGACCTACATGTTTTATGCCGACTCCGAACGGCATCTGCAAGGCAGATGAGTTTTCACTGAGAGCTTTTCATGGCAGAAATACAATCGGAGCGCTTGCCAGTCACTGCCGAGGGGCGACCCCGCTTAGAAAAATTTTCTTCTAATTGAAAAATCTTATTTCTAAAATTTTGATGTTGATTTGCCCGGGAGTTGAACCCAGGGCATACGGTGTGATAGGCGGAGCACGCTACCATCACACCACGGTGGCCGTGGCAAGATAGTGTAATGAATAAAAGCCCAGGGGATTCGCTGGCTAGGTTATATTATGCGAATGGATAAAGACGCACCGGCCAGGAAAGTATTTCAACCGACAACCCTATTTGAAAGCAGAGAAAGGAGGAGAACTCTGCTCAATTGTAGAGGTAGGGGGAGGAAGACTTGACCTTTCTATAGTTAGCGAAAAATGTTTAGCTGGCGTAACTTGTTAGGAAATGGCCGAAATTCCTCAGACGATAACGCGTCAATCAATGATGAATGAGAAGATTATTATTGATTGCCCCTATTCCCCCGCAAAATGTAGGGACAAACTCAAGATGTTGGGGTGGCATTTAGTTCATTATCTACTACCGACCAGAAAAATTTCTCTACTCTGCAAATCTCTCTATACGGCAATTTTCGGCTCTGAAGGAATACCTGTCATTACCTACGAGTAAGCCAATTTCAGTGTGACTGTGCAACTTCAGAGTTTATTGAGTACTTTCTGGTGATGTTTGCCATCATGTACACGAGTTGCTTCAAAAGGGGCTACATAACGAGGGCTTGGGGCATGTACCAGTTCACCTTAATTCCAAAGGATGGAAGAAGCTCTGACGCATCACATACAGATTTTAGACCAATAAGCTCCTCAAAGTATTTTCTGAAAACTTTGGGGCGCCTGATTTATCTGTATATACAAGTGGGTTACTATCGGCTTCGCAGCATGTCCATTGTAAAGGCAGAGATCAACGAAAACGGCTCTTAATTTGATTGTAAAGCAAGTGCAGGACCTAATGCAGAAGGCCTCGGTTGCATTGTACTGACGCAGGAGGGTCATCGCTGCAAGCTGAGAACTCTCGCCAAAGGTTGCACACTGACTTAAAGTGTTCAACGCTCTAGACACGATGAGTTTTATCAAAATTTTTTTTGTCACTATAACGAACGGCGCTGGTTGGCATCAGCAGCGGCCATAAAATAACACCTACCCATATATTGAACGACATGCACCCTGTGGATATTGCGGGACTGCGGTAGCGGCAAGTCGTTGATTAGACTTTGTGATTTGGGCTATGTGCTTTCCCCCTTCGAACATTGCTGTTTCTGATTTTGAGAACAGGTAACTTTTTCTGGCATAAAAAATCAATCTTAATAGACAAATTAGCATAGTAAGGTGCACTCTAATGTTAAAAATTGCAGTGCTCTAAGTAAAATTGAAATAAAAATGTATATTTCGGTGAAAATCTTAATATAGAGACTACCAATTTCTTGGACCTCTAAAACTTTGCAGTAAGACTTAGAAACATCTTTATAATAAGTAAAGCAATTCTAAAAGAATTTTGACAACAAAAATATTAAGTGGACTGGAAAATAAGCAGTATAAATTGATAATTTATTACCAAATGCGTACATTGTGAGCAACATAAGCCTTAAGCTTAACAACCCGTACAAGTATATAGTGAGCTACAGTGGGTTGGCGACACAATCTCAAACACGACCTTACATACTTGTAAGGGCTAGTCGGAGTTTTTGGGACCTAGAAAACATTTACTAATTTTTTGACTTTTTCAATGAACGTCAAGATTTTACTTTTTCGATTTTGTCCATAAATTCCAGAATTATCCTAACTTGTTTACTTTTTCCCCAAGTTTCAAAATTTTACTACTTTTTTGGTTTTTGTCATTTGTCAGTTTCGCAATAAATGTCAAGATTTTTTGTTTCCTTTTCCAGAGATTCCAAAATTTTAATACGTTTTCATTATATGTCAAGCTAATAATGCTTTTATAACTTGTTTCATACGTTTTTGGAATTTGTATAGTTTTAACTTCTTATCCGACTTATTCTATTAACTTCAGAATTTTAGTACTTTGTTTACTTTTTCCCTAAATTTCCAAAATTTACTACTTTTTTAGATCTTGTCATAGATTTACTACTTTTTTAGATTTTCACAACAGATACATCGCAAGATTCTGATACATTTTACTTCTCCAATATTTGTGAAATATTTAACTCTTTTGTATGAATTTTTCAATAAATGTCATATTTTGACTTCATTTTTGGTTCCACTATAAATTTAATAAATTTTCCACTGATTTTTTTCAATAACTGTCAAGATTTTACTGCTTTTATGACGTCTTCTATAAATTTTAAATGTTATAACTTTTTTGTACTTTGTTAATATTTATATCGCCAGCTAGATCGAAAGGAAGTTTACTCAAAAATAAGAAATATCGAAGATATAAGTACCTTCGGGTTTCCCAATTCAATACCCATCGAACTGTATACTCGATTTGCTATACATAAAGTAATCAGCGAAAAAACGCATTGGAAACAAATAAGGAAGTATAACTTCGGGTGAAATCGAACATTACATACCCAGCTGTGCACTTGAAACGCTGTTGTTGTTCGCTTTGTGTGGTCAATATTGTTTGTTCGACTTATGGCATTAAAAGTATTTTGGAAAATTTGTTTAATACTGTTTTCACACAGAAACTTAATGATCTCATTTCACCTGCTAATGAAATCGTAAATTTTTTGCTTTCACACAGATGTAACTGCTCGATTAGTATGAAGGATGACACAGACATTCATGGCGGAACGATACAAGGTGGGAGCATGGTGACATACCTACAAACAAAAAAAATTCCATGTACTTGTAAATTCGATGGACAAATGTCAAAATCGTACTGCGCCGGTTGTTGATGTATCAAATCAAATAAAAAAGGTTATAATCAGCTGCTCGATGCGGCCACCTTGTATCGTTCCGCCATGCAGACAATGACATTTGCTTTGAAAACTAAGAAGCGGAAACAGAAGCGGAGCGCTGCCAACAGAGTTGCATTGTGCTTTTGACTTCATTAGGCATTCGATTAGCTACTAATGAAATAATAATAGATTCGAATTTTGTAGGGAAGCGTCTTAATGTAGAAAACTGCCTTTATTATTCAATAAGCCGTCTGTGTGAAAACAGAATAAGTTTTGTTCTTAGCTCAACCATACGACTACTGAGGTAGAATATCAGTCAAATGTAGTTAAATACCATAGAATTATTGCAAACTTTGTTAAGTTTAGGAAAAGTGGGCGTGGTCTCTAAGCGATTTTTATTATCTTCATTCAGTCTATATAATTTGGTAAGGATAATGTCTCTGCCAAATTTCAATGAAATATCTATAACGACTTTTGATTTACGCCTTGTTAAACTTCCGAATTTTCGTCTTATGTATGGTGGTGCCACGCCCATATTCCAAAAAGTTGTCCGAATTTATATTTTGCGTTATGAAAGCAACTCACCTACCAAATTTCATTAGTTTAGCGGTATTCGTTTTTGAATTATCTCATTTTTTCCATTTTTCTAATCTTTCTATATCGAAAAATTGGGCGTGTTTATCGTCCGATTTCGCTCATTTTAAATACCAATCTATTCTGGCTAGCTCGTATACCGAATTTGGTGAATATATCTCAATATTTGCTCAAGTTATCATTTTAACGGACACACAGACGGACGGACGGATATGGCTTAATCAAATTTTGTTCGATACTGTTGATTTTGTTATATGGAAGTCTATATCTATCTCGATCCCTTTATACCTGTACAAACAACTGTTATTCAATCAGAGCTATATTACCAGTGTACAGCTGGGTACAAAAATAAAAATTACATTGTCTTATATGAGAGATTCAGGCAGTTTTCCGCTCATCTTGAAGATTGCAGTTCTTTGAGTTGATCGCTGTTTTCATCTAGATGTGCTATATGTCAAAATTTTACAACTTTTTTCACCTTTTCAATTAATAAATTGGAAGAATTTATTGTTTCCTTTTTGCTCCAATTAAAAAATTGTACTACTTTTTTTGGATTTTGTCAACAAATACCAAGATTTTATTACTTTCTTCACATTTTCAATTAATGTGAAGAATTTACTACTTTTTCGACTTTTTCCATTAGTTTAAAAAATTTACTACGGTTTAAAAATTTTACTACCCTTTTGGATTTTTTTAAAAAATGTCAGATTTTACTTCTTTTAATTTTTCAAAAAAATTAAGTTTTCATTTTTGTTTTTGTGGAGATGTCGAAATAGCTGGAAACCAGTAGATCGTGAAGTAGAATGAGAACAGGAAGAAAAAGATAGGAATAGGATAGGATAGGAGAAAAGATAGGAAAAGAAAGGAACTGAAGAAGATGCAAGTGAAAATGGAAACAGACACAGGGAGAGACAAGGACAGTAGGTGAAAGAAAAAAGCAAAGTTAGGCAAAAGAAGTGAAGAAAGCAAAGGATAGGAGAAAAAAGTGGGGAAGGGGAAGTAGGAGAGAAAGGAAAACATTTGGTTACATTGGTCTAATAAGCTCCACATGGCGATATTGCAAAAATGATGAAAAAGAAACACTGAATGATTAATACAGATCCTGAACTCCCACAAATGATATCACAAAGAGGCATCAACATTGGAAGGTTTTTTGTTTGAATCCATACTGATATTAACAAAATGCTAGAAATGAGCAAGAGATTTATCGCAGAGCTTCAGCATTACGATGGTGTCCTTCACACCTAATATCGTGTAAAATGCTTGCAAAAGAGATAGGTTCAGTACTCCCAAATCCGCCTGAATTCTACAGTGGAAACAAAGCAAACGAGAGTCGCAAATTAAGTTTTTGTGAAAGTAAAAAGTGTGAGTTCTATGCGAAAACGAAAATGAAAACTTTTCATAGAACGCGAATCGTACCCGTGGATATAAAAAGTTCTAAGCCCAGGCTCGTAATCGGTTAATTATGGGTTATGAAAACTTTACAGTGATATTAATCAAAACTATGAAAACGCGTTGAGACTGAGGGTGATATTATAAATACCCACCAAACAACTGCATCCCAACAGCACCGTTACATGCCATTGTACCCATTATTATTAGCTATTCTTAATTATATTTTATGATCTTATAAAAAAATATTCCATCAACAAATTTTATTACCACAAATGGTTAGAAAAGAAAATATAACAATGAAAAAATTAAAACAATTTAAATTTTTGTTAAATATGAACGATAATGACATGACAATTGAAAGCCTAATTATTTACCACTCGAAGACAACTAATTCATAATGTCATAATGTGGCAGACGTATGCAACAATACAAACAACAAAAATAATTTATTGAAATGTGGCTTATTCACGTAAAGATGTGACAAATGAAAAGCAAATAAAAGAAGTATTGGGAAATAAAAAAAAAACTATTGTAACTGCCCTAAATGAAGAGTAAAGTTGAGTCATGAGTTCAAATGTCAAATAACTACATAGATATGCATACATATTTAGATATCGCAGGCTAAATGAAGAATTGGTACTGACATCTCGTCACATGGCGGCCAAAAAAGAAATGCGTCTTGGTGAGCGTCTCTCAAAAATGCATCTACAAAATGCGACTGCGCACAGTGTATAATTTTAAGTACAGACAGTTTAGAACGAAATTTTTTTTATTAAAATACTTGGGGGCTTTGCCTTCTGCTCGCTACGCTCGCCAATCCGCACCCCATCTTCCGATAGCTTCGCTGTCTCCAGTGGGGCCCTTTCCTTTCCTTTCCTTTCTTTTCTTTTCTTTTCCTTTCCTTTCCTTTACCCACTTCTTTCTATAAATTAAAAAAAAAAACAGTACATACAACAGAAAGATCATACCACTGAAATAAAATATTCCCGGAAGAAAAAAACTTTTTTATATAATAGAAGGATGCCCTTTATATCAAGAAATGCGCCAAATAAAAAGTTTCTTGTCCTAATAAGAGCTTTCAGTTAAATAGGAAATCTCTGCTAATTCCATAGCTTGAAAAAATTTAGAGCCGCACTAGCTTTTATGGGCGTTCGTCAGTTTTTAACAGTTAGTCTTATTTGATTCTTCTAATTTATGGGTTGCAAGTGATGAATATTCGTTATAGAGTTTTCAGTCAGTAATTTCCACCACATTTCTTTTCTGAAGCGATCAATTCGCCCATATCTATATTATGTTGGACAGCCAGGCGGCCCTTCGTGCCATGACTGCATTGAAATCCTTAATGACTGGGAGCCAAAAACAAAGTTTTGTTAGGATGGGTTTCCGGACATCAGGGACTTGACGGTATGAACATGCAGATTAGCAAAGCAGGGTGTTACAGCAGCATTCTATGGTCAAGAGCCGCAAGAGCACACACCAAGGAAACCATAAGTAACTGGGAAACAAAACAATTCAGACGTCACTGGATTGACTGCCCAGCACAAAGTCAGACCAAACTATTTATACTTCCGACAACGAAAGTATCAGCCAAACTCATTAATCTAAGCAGAGAGGACCTACGAACTCTCTTGGGTAAGCGGGATACGGGATACGGCTCGATATCACCTAAGTAAATTAAATCTATCCGTTACTCAAATTTGTCGTTTCTGTGAGCTGAAGGATGAAACACCGGTTCACATTCTCTGCGAATGCGTCGCTCTTGGCAAAGCAGAGCTCTCCCATCGAGGATGTGTGACTCTTAATCCCTATGTGATATGGAGTAAAATGCCTGAAGAGGTACTTAGATACATCAAAAGCCACCACATACAAAATTAGGCTGAAAGGTCACGCACAATAGATCTACACGAAGTTCGAAGTGCTTCCCGGTCTAATATTAGTAATAATAAAAATTCGCCCATTAAAAGAATCTTCTTCTGAGGCTCGATTGCGTAAATAAAGAAGAACTTCAGCTCAGAACTAATAACTCCATCTTCCTCTCTCTCTCGCTAGTTCTCTTCCTCTCCTAGTTTATCTCCCTCTACCCCCCATTTCCTTCTCCTTCTCAATATTCCTCTCCCTCCCTTAACTCCAGAGTCCTTGTAGGTGTTGAGGTAACTGTCACTGATATAAGCATTGCCGCTAACCTCAATATGCTGTATGCTTTTTCTATCGAATGTCTGCCACCAAACTGTGTTAATGTAAAACAAGATCTGTCTGGGTCACGGTGTATAGACGGTGCATCTTTTTCTTAAATTTATCATTTTACTCACGGTCCCACTTATGGCGTTTTCATTTCTAAAAAAATTTCGCCCTGTTGATTTTTCTGAGCTCTCTCGTAAGTTTACGTGCTCCTTTCATAAAATATTTCCAACTGAATAAGAAAATAGGTACTATTTCAGCCTTTGTCCAGAACGCCACGTGACCTAGTCCAAAAGTTTGAAAATAAGAGTGCAACTTTGGTGTAACATTTCAGAAAAGAAAAGTCCATTAGAAGCGTAAAAGGTAACTTTAGCTTTTGGCACTCTATCCGCGACATCTTTGATCAGGCATTTATGCTGCGGTGAAAGTTTCAGCATCACAGCCTGAAAGATTTTATTTTGTAGCATCCTTGCAGGATTGACTTAGAGGCCATTTCAACGTACACCGTACACAGTACTGCAGGAGGTTCGATTCGCTCTGCAGTAGCTGACCAGAACATTGAGAATATACGAAATGGTCCTGCTCGTTAGATGTTCCTTTTCGAATTCCTCAAGTGTTCGATCTAGCTCCAAATCCATTAGGGAGTAGATTAGCTTTAGGTTTCGCATAGGCGTTGTAAAACGCTCCTTCTAGGTTCAAAATCGCGGTGAAGTTCTTGAAGGCAATCCTTTTTTCAAAATATTTAATAACGAGGATAATATGTGTGCTGAGAGATGGAGAGAAAGTAAATATTTAGATTATTTATGAAGAGAATATACAGAAGTATCTCTAAGATTTTGAGGAGAAATATCGTAATCTCGAAAAGCCCAAAGTCATTCGCATTTCTAAGCGAAGCCCTTATATAAATTGTAGGTAATATTATAGACTCATTCAGTCTATGTGAAGTCCTCACGGACTGTCCATACCTAAACTTACCTTCCGCCTTTGGTTATGAAGTATATATCGGTCCATGCTTGTAGCACATGGCGGAGGACTTTCTCTATGCAGTCTGCAGCAAAAAGTTATCGGGACCGTTCCTTTAAACGGGTTGAATGATTTGAGAGTCCATTAGATCTTTTGAGGGGTAGTTAGATGCTAGAGTGTTAATAAACCAGGGGCCTGGCAGTTGTTAGTAGCTCTGTGATAAAGCTTGGGAAGTGTGTATGATAAAGCTTGGTTTCCGCCTAGATTCTCCAAGTAGCCCATCGCATTCGACATTTTTGGGAGGAGTTTACCCAGGATATTGACTTTCGGGTGTTGTTCTGTAATGATACAATCATCCCTCCAAGAGCCCCTTTACGTCTTTTAACTGTTTTTGACATATGCCTGTCGTAAGAGACGCCTAAAATACCAAATTGGTTCAAGGAGTTGTGCAGCGCAGCCAGGGCGTTGCCAGCGCAAGTTTCTCATGGATCTAGGGGGTGGGAGGGTGGTATGGCCTTAAAGGTTTCATGTGGTCATACAAAATCGTTCCCGAGATTCCATAGGAGGAGATGGTCTGGAACTTTTATGGGATTATTTACACTGTATACTGCGTACTCATGATTATGTGAAGTTGGAGAGAGCCATTGGGAGTGGAAGTCAGAGTTTAAGTTGCAATAAGTGTCGGAGTGAAAGTCAGGGTGGTTGTGTGTGTAGAAGTGTGATTGAGATTGAAGGGTGAGAGTTGGTTTGGAAGTGGTAGTAGAAGTAGGGATCGCAGGGGTAGTGGGAGCTACAGTTGTAGTGGGTGTGGGAGTGAGACTTACAGTGGTAGTGGGTGTGAGAGTTGAAGTAGGATTTGGAGTGGGAGTCGCAGTGAGAGTGGGAATGGGAGAGTATAATAGGAGTCGGAGTTTGAGTGATAGTGAGCGTGGTGGTGTGTGGAAAAAGAATAATTGCGAATGAAAGAAGAAATAGTGCAAGAAATAGGAATAGATGGTGAGAATGTCAGGACGATTTGGGCGAAGCAGTGGAGTGCCTAAAATCTGTACACAGTTGCCAGCCGAGGTTCAAGAAGTGAAAAGTCTTCTAGAAACTTTATAAAAAGCACACACTGTGCGCCTTTAAAGCAGTTACAAGAGCGTAATAAGTGATCTGATACCTTCTGAAGCAGTCCGCATTGTACATAAATGTTTGATGAACTACATGTACTGCTGTCTGTCTAAAGCGATGGAGTGACAAACCGTAAAACAACAACAACAATACACATTAATAAGGGGATGTTAATAAAGTTTTGGTTGTTGTATGGCTTTTCCAATTCATTTTCGAATACCAGAGCTTGTTTACATCATCTTTCGAAAAAGTGAAGATAAAATAAGGCAGCGGTAGCCAGCAACTTGCATATGTATGTACGTGTATGTATATGTGTAAAATCAAATATATTACAGCAAATAAATGCATGAATTGCAGTTGAAGAAAAGGCGAAGAGATTAATTACCACTCAACAAAAATGCTGTCACCTTTACTTGTATGGACGAAAGTTAACCTATATCGATTTTCGATAGGATTTGGGCTCAAGAAAAAAAATTCCACTACGCATACCCAAAACAATAATTTTTGAGCCTGCAAAAAAAAATCGATTTTCCGACCAAAATTCTTCTAAATCTCCATAAAAGAATTTTTTTTTTTTTTTTTCAAAAACTGAATTTACCAATTTTGCATTTGCCAATTGACACGAAAATAATTACATAAAAAATGATTTGCAGCCTTGAAAATGAAAAAATGCATAAAAAATCGAAAAAATCGTTGAAATTTTGCAGCTCAAAAATAATTTTTTTGGGTATGCGTAGTGGAGCTTTTTTTCCTGAGCCCAAATCTTATCGAAAAATCGACGGCGCGATATAGGTTAATAAATCGACCCAGTCTAATATTCCTGCATAACTAGATACAAATTTATGCATAAAATAAGTAAGAGTGTCTCAGTTCGAGTGTAACCGAACATTATATATACTCAGTGTGAGTTTCAATTGTTTTCTGTCCTATATCCCGTTGAATGCTTAAACCTTTAAAACTACGCAACGGATTTTGATATGGTTTATTTTAATAGATAGATAAATGATGGAAGAGGAAGGTTTATGTGTATAATAATATCCATTAAATAATGGAGAAATACTGCTATTTTTGAAGTTTGTAATGTGATGTATATATATAAGAAAGTGGTGTTAGTTACACTACTAATAACTCAATAACGGATGAACCAAAAATAAAAAAAAAATAAATGTAAGGCGCGATAACCTCCGAAGACATCTAAGGCCGAGCATCTCTTCCTATTTGCGTCGTGCTCCTCTTGATTTTCCTTACAAATTGGCCGGACGGGACCTACATGTTTTATGCCGACTCCGAACGGCATCTGCAAGGCAGATCAGTTTTCACTGAGAGCTTTTCATGGCATAAATACACCCGGAGCACTTGCCAAACACTGCTGAGGGGCGACCCCGCTTAGAAAAATCTTTTTCTAATTTAAAAACCTTATTTCTAAAATTTTGATGTTGCTTTTCCCGGGGTGCGAACCCAGGGCATACGTTGTGATAGGCGGAGCACGCTACCATCACACCACGGTGGCCGCCACGGCCAATATGGCTGAAAATTGGTGGAGAGGTAGGGGAGCTTGACATCAAAACGGGGACCTGGGGAATCCTGGGATGTGTTTGTACGATATGGGTGTCAAATGGAAGCTGTTTATGAGTATTTTGATACGGGGTATTTTTCGTAGACCTGGGTGACTAGGGTCTCGAAATGCGGGCGAAAACGTGGACTCGGGTATCCCTAGAATGTTTTTATAGAATATGGATAACAAATAAAAGCTGTTTATGAGTACTTTAGTTTTTATTAATAGTCTCAATATCAGTCCACAACACATTTCAACATTCTAGATATATTACTTACTAAATAATCAGGTTTTTTGTGTTTTCCAAAATGTTATATATATATCTAAAAAGTGGACGTGGTTATCATCTGATTTCGGGATCCGAATAGCGATAGGGGATAAGCGCCAAGGAATCAAATGCCAAATTTCAATAAGATATCTCAATATTTACTCAAGCTATCGTGTGCACAGACGGACGGACAGACGGATGGACGAACGAACGTGGCTAAATCAATTTTTTTTTTAATACTGAGCTTCTTGATTTATGGAAGTCTATATTTATCTCTATTTTTCATGCCGTTACGATCAAGCGATATACTACCAAATTTAATATCCTCTGTGTTCAAAGCACGTTGAGTATAAAAACTACACGACTCACAAATAATCCGAAGAAACTTTTCCTCAATCAAATTTGCAACAACTGCTGATGTTAAATAATAAAAAAATGCATGACCAAACAATGTGATATACACATACATATGTATGTCCATGGGACCACCACGGTTTCATGCACCTTTAAAAAAGTGTGAATGCCTTCTTCATATTTCGATTGTTGCATGCTTACCTTATGTTGTTGTTATTAAGCTTTCGCTGGAATGCGCGCATGCGTTCAAAAAAAAAACAAAAACTTACGCGGACTCACACCTAACTTAAATTGGTTTCGAATTTCTTTCAAATAAAACCTTATAACAAATATGTATGTAATAAGAATTTACTTGTAAGTGGCATTTTAACAATAAGATGTTAATTTATAAATGTCATAGATAATAAAGCTTTGCCTTAGTTGGGGGGCATATAAAGTTCACGGGAAATATTGTTGATTCGTGTAAATTTATTTCCTCTAATTTTAATGAGTAAGATGTGGGTAGATCTTACGTTGAGATTTACCGTTAAAATGTTTTGAATATTTAACATCGTTGCTTCAATTGAGCGATAAAAAATTCGTCGGATATGTAATGTTTGAGCAAGTATTTACGTTTTTCATTAGTATTGAAGATCTTTTAATATTGAGTATTTAACTACATACTTCTGAGCCGTAATGACATCGGACGCGGGAAAGTTGAAGCTTATTTAACGGAATTCATGTCATTTGAATGTGCTATTCTTAGATATTTAATACGCCTAATTAGTGCTTAAATATCCAAGGAAGTTTGACTTAATTTAGCAAAGTGTGCATCGGACTTTATCCACCAAAAAGGAACCTTTTTTGTTTTCGCGTGTAGGGATGAGAAACGCTTAGTGCATCGTGAGTCCATTGATCAAAAAAACACTCCCTTTTGGAACACTCCCTCCCTGCTTTCGCATTACTTCAACCCTTGTTGCTCCTGGGTCTACGTACCATTTTTTTGCTCTGAGTATGGCTTCTACAAAGTTGCTGATTTGTTTTCAATTTTCTGGATCACTAACATTTTCAACAGAGATTTGGAGCACTCTTTATTCGGGCATTTTAAGGTTTTGGGTCCATCGAGATCATATGAAGGGAGTGTGATCAGAATCGTTCTAATCCGCATCGCCGTAAACGCGCCAACGGTCTTTATTTTCTGTAAAGATATTTTTTTAAGTATCCATGTCCGTAGAGCATTTGGTTAGTTCGGCAAAGTTTTCAACTCGTGTACAGGAAATAACAGTTTCAATGCAAAAAGCTCTTAAGCTGAAAGAGATATTGTGCTCCGTGCTTTAACATCGCCGATTAGTCTCGCTGCCGATCAGCTCCGTTGTTCGTTTTGCCATCGTTCCTGCCACAGCCTAAACATTTATTTTCTGCCTTCTTGGCTAATGAATTTTGTGCTCTCTTGGATCAAGATTGGGTCTGATATGTGACACAACGGCCCAATTGGTTGTTGTAGCAGTTCTAGGATCCCTCGCTTTGGCATAGTCAACCAAGTATTGCCGTCAAAGTACTTTAATATAAGCTCGTCGAACTTTGTTTATCCAATACGACAGAAATTGCATTATATCTTAGAGATTAAGCAGCGCCTCGATTGACTCCGCACTTTTCCTGCTTCGATAATCTAATGCAACGCATGCCTCCATTTAAGGCTGACAGTGGTGATGACCAAAAGTTTAGTGTGTAAGCTGCTTTCCCACCACGCTTTTATCAGAAGCTTAAGGATTTGAAAGGCTTTGTGTTATGGATAGCGCGCCAGACATTGTCAGCCGAATAATGTATTACAAATTGCAGGCGCCGCCAATGCTTCGACGCATTTTCCCCTGAACCGGAAACACTTTATCAGCAAAAGTTTAGTATTATTTCGGGTTTGGTTTTTGCACTAAGATCGGTTATTCGAGGCTATTGCGAGTTTGGTTGATGCACACATTTTTTGAAGTTAATTGAGGTATGGCCTTAAGAGATGATGAAATTGGTTGGTTGTGATAGTGAAAGAAGTGTGGTTAGGTGGTCAAATGCCAGTGTAACTGTCGGTCGCAAGTCCATTCAATTTATTAGTCTAGCACTGGCGATGGAAATATCTGGTTGAGCCTTACAACTTGAAGCTCCCAGCATCTATAAGAGGCATCGACTAACTCAATAAGTGCATTGGGCCGAAAAAGCAGTCGTATAAGTATATCAAGAGCTGCCATAAGGTGCACACGATATAAGCGCCCAAAAGCTGACGCTATTGTTTCACAAGAGTGCAATTGCCGGAAAAGGAGGAAAGAGCCTGGTGCTTGGCATTGCTCCTGTCTGAAAAGGGAAATGGTAACTGCGGAAAGCATCCGTAAGAGCTTGTAACCTATTAAGTGTGAGGAACACGAAACCTTTGCATGGCTTGTTGGGAAGCATTGCTGATACTCGTCAAGATTGTGCCAAAATAGTCGTGCCTATTAAGAGACCTTGGAAAAGGGAAGGTGCGCTTAGACTCAAACCATAGAACGTCTTTGGCATGAACAGAGAGGAGTGACGAACATTATGAAAAATTCGCGGGACTATAAATATGGGGGGTTACTACAGAGCGTCCCTTCCTTTGCACGAGACAAGTTGACAGCAGTGATCGTCTTAGGTAAATGACACGCTCCGCGATAGAAGACCCCTAACTTGAAAGAAATATTTTTTCTTTTACAGATTCATTACAAATTAAATTTTATTCTCAAAATTGCTAAAACCCGGAGGTCAATATCCTTATTACTATTTGAGTTATGAGCAGTCACAGTCGACAGTGATTGTGCCATACCCGGGCCTTCATGACAAACCTAGCGTGCACAACCCACTATATCTGCTTATGACGTAAATTTAACGGAATTTGAGTTTAGGGTCTTTTATCGCGAGCATCACATACGTTATTCTGACAAACACAGTGTTACCCGTCTCGAAGAATGGACGAAGACTCTCCGGCCAAGAAAGTATTTCAGTCCACACCACATTTTTTAAGCTGACGAAGGAGGCGACGTCCACTGAATTGCGAGGGGCATGTGCCCAATTAATAAAAGCGCAAGCGCCAATTTATGATTATGATGAGTAACAGAGAGGAGTAGGGGCGCTGCCAATAGCTGATCTGAGGATTACAATTAAATTGGGGCTTCATTGAAATGGCAAGGATATAAAGCCCGTGCAAGCGCGTGAAATACACTTGCCAAAACACTAAAGAGGGGCGACCACGGAAATTTTTTTTAATTGAACAAATTTTTTCTAAAGATTTCTATATTGTTTTTTCCGAGAATACATACTATGGTAGTCGCCAATCGGATTGGGTGAGATTTCAAGAAGAAAAATGCTATCCAGAATGTTCCACATAGGAAAGGGGAGAAACCAAGTGTGGGCTGCAAAGTGTCGAAGATCATGTGTAAGTCTTACAACCTCGGACTAACAAATTTGCTCTTTAGGCTCATTATGAGTATACTGAATGGACATTGTCGCATGCTTTTGAATCAGGCCTCGTCAGTGATAGCTGATGTGAGAATAACGGACTGCAGGAAGAAGCGAACAAGCACGCACTGTGCTATTGTTCTGCGCTCGCCAGGTTAAGACTTCTCCTTTCACGAGTGACACAGCTATCAAATCTGGAAGCAGCAAGGTCTTAGAAAGCGTGTAGCATTTGCGAAGAGGATGGAGTTATATTAAAACATTGGTCCTGATAGGGGTTTGCAGTTTGATCATTAAAGTAAACTGGCGGTAACTATGTGGACTTTATAAGTATATGTAAGGCCCTCACATATCGGGCAGATAAACTTAAGCTTACCTGCCCCGTGAACCAATAAGGGTGCCGAGAGACGTATAGCATTTTCTTTTCTGGAAAAAATGTTACCCTCATGTAAAAATCTTAAATTCTAATTTTGAACTACGTCACCTAACGTTTTGCAAAATCGGCAGTAAAATGATTGGTCTTCCAAGTATCCTGTTGACATTCATGTGATTCTACAATGTCAGTAATCACATAAGATGTCTGCAGTTCCGCTGCTCAGTGTCTGAAACTGAGGCCACCACGACTTTTGGCCCCTGCAGCGCTGTCTCAAATTTTCACAAAAGTTCTACTCGTGGCATTGATAACCGGAGGAGAGGGTGCTTGGAACTATGAGGACAGCTAATTTTAAAGAAAACGAGATAAAAACCACGCACTTCCACTGCTGAGATAAAGGGTTTAGCGTTCTATAGAGAGACCCATCAGAATAGGAATATAATTTTCAAAAAACTCATAACAACAAAATTATTATAACTACATATGTAAGCATTAGCAGACACACCATTGAACGATATAAACACAAACAAGCTTTTAAAACAACAACCATATTCATAATTTATCTGAAACAATAGAAGATAAGTGAAAAAGCGAATGAACCAAACAAATACAGCAATATAAAAAAGTTAAAGTAAATAATAAACAAGTAAGGAAGGCTAAGTTCGGGTGTAACCGAACACTACATACTCAGCTGAGAGCTTTGGAGACAAAATAAGGGAAAATCACCATTTAGCAAAATTAACCTAGGGTAACCCTGGAATGTGTCTGTATGACATGTGTATCAAATGGAAGGTATTAAAGAATATTTTAAGACGGAGTGGGCCATAGTTTTATAGCAGGACGCCTTTTCGAGATATCGCCATAAAGGTGGACCATGGGTGACCCTAGAGTTTGTTTGTACGATATGGGTATCAAACGAAAGGTACTAAAGAGTATTTTAAAAGGGAGTGGGCCATAGTTTTATAGGTGGATGCCATTTTGTGATATCGCCATTAAGGTGGAACAGAGGTGACTCTAGAATGTGCGTTGTACGATGTCGGTATCAAACGAAAGGTGTTAATGAGTATTTTAAAAGGGAGTGGGCCTTAGTGCTATAGGTGGACGCCTTTTCGGGATATCGCCATAAAGGTGGACAAGGGGTGACTCTAGAATGTGTTTGTACGATATTATGTATGTATCAAATTAAAGGTATTAATGTGGGCTTTAAAAGGGAGTGGCCCTTAGTTGTATATGTGAATGCGTTTTCGAGATATCGACCAAAATGTAGACCAGGGAGACCCAGAACATCATCTGTCGGGTACAGCTAATTTATTTATATATGTAATACCACGAACAGTATTCCTGCCAAGATTCCAAGGGCGTTTGATTTCGCCCTGCAGAACTTTTTCATTTTATTCTACTTAATACCCACCCATTTTACAAAGTCTTTTCTAAAGTTATATTTTGCGTCAATAAACCAATCCAATTACCATGTTTCATCTCTTTTTTCATATTTGGTACAGAATTATAGCATTTTTTCTTTCGTAATTTTCGATATCGAAAAAGTGGGCGTGGTCATAGTCGGATTTCGGCCATTTTTTATACCAAGATAAAGTGAGTTCAGATAAGTACGTGAACTAAGTTTAGTAAACTGGGCTGGCTTCAACCGATTTCGCCCATTTTCACAGAGAAAAATTATCGTCATAGGATCTATGTCCCTACCAAATTTTACGAGGATTGGTTAATTTTTGTTCGGGTTATGGTATTAAAAGTATCCTAGACAAATTAAATGAAAAAGGGCGGAGCCACGACCATTTTGAAATTTTTTTTATTTTTGTATTCTGTTACACCATATCATTACTGGAGTTGAATGTTGACATAATTTACTTATATACTGTACAGATATTAAATTTTTTGTTAAAATTTGACTTTTAAAAATTTTTTTTTTAAAGTGGGCGTGTTCGTAATGCGATTTTGCTAATTTTTACTTAGCACGCATATAGTAATAGGAGTAACGTTCGTAACGTTCTTCAACGACTGCCAAATTACAGCTTGCAAAACTTTGAAATTTCCTTCTTTTAAAAGTGGGCGATGCCACGCCCATTGTCCAAAATTTTTCTAATTTTCTATTCGGCATCATAAGTTCAACCCACCTATCAAGTTTCCTCGCTTTAGGCGTCTTTGGTAATGAATTATCGCACTTTTTCGGTTTTTCGAAATTTTCGACATCGAAAAAATGGGCGTGGTTATGGTCCCATTTTATTCATTTTAAATAGGGATCTCAGATGAGTGCCCAGGAACCTACATACCAAGCTTTATCAATATACCTCAAAAATTTCGCAAGTTATCGTGTTTATTGGCGGACGGAGGGACGGACATGGCTAAATGAATTTCTTTTTTCGCCCAGATCATTTTGATATATAGAAGTCTATATCTATCTCGATTAGTTTATGCCGTTACGGATTACCGTTATGCGAACAAAGTTAATATACACTGTGAGCTCTGCTCAGCTGAGCATAAAATGTCCCCCCCCCCCCCCTTCCCAATTATAGTCAAAACACTCAAGCACTCAACCGCGCAACTCTAAAATTATCTAAATAACAATGGTAGACATTAAAATATGGCAGTGAAAAGCTGTAAACCCCTAATAGCCATAAGGAAATACAAATTGGCTTCTAGGGAAAATTCTTTCGCGTCAGTAAAATTCTAAAATGGCCGTATTGCGCAATTGTTATTCATTAACAAAAGTCAACTGAATAGTCAACGGGCACGGCTCTTGCAATTTTGTCTTGTACTTTATGTTAATTCGAGAACAAAAAATTTTCCGTCCCTCACATTTAGCTGTAATTTGTTATGATATGTAGGATGTGTGTATGTATGTACGAATGTCAGCAAGCGAATTGACGCTTATATGAAAATTTATTGAAATGCGAGTAGAAGTAGAATATCTACGATACTTAAATAAAGGGGGAAATATTTACACTGAGAGACGAGGAAATTAGTGGCTACTGCAGCGAGATAATTTTACTCGCTTACGTTTATTATTTATTAAGATCGCTGCCCTTATGTTTGCATTAGAATGGATCGTATTTTTATATTGATTAATTATTATGTAACAAGACACTGGACGTTCTGCAGTAAACATATAACTCAATCTCAAATAATATTATAAGATTTTTATAACCCGTTTTTATTAGCTTCGCTCGTATCTTTATTTGTGAGTATGTATGCAACTCTCCTTTGGGCTAAGAGCTACTGTTAAATACGGTTGGAAGATTTCGATTCCGAAAAATTACTCGCCTCTAAAAAGTACTCGGATCCGAAAAAGTAACCGGTTCTGAAATAGTAATCGGTTTTAAAAAGAATCTGGCTCATAAAAAAGGGCCGGATCCGAAAAGGTACCCGGTTCTGTAAAAGTACCCGATTCTAAAAAGTAACCGGATTAGGAAAAATATACGGTGTAATACCGTGTAGCCGTTATAAATAAGTTTCCGGAATTAAGAAAGTAAAAAAGTTCCCGGTTGTAAAAAAGTACCCGAATCCGAAAAAAACCCCGGTCCTGTAAAAATACCCCCTTATAAAATAGTAGCTGGATCCGAGAGAAAAACTGGTTCTGAGGAGGCAGCAAAAAGTACTTGGGTTGGGAAAATTATCCGGGTCTCAAACAGCACTCGTTTCGGATCTGGAAAAGTACTTGGCTCTGAAAAGTATCCGGATACAAAAAGTTACGCGGTTCACTTCAATTGTATCACAACTTTTAAGGTAATAAAGAATTTACGAAAAAATGGCAAAAAGCACTCACCCTTTTTTACAGTGCGTTCAATTTTCTGGAGTGTATCAGATATTTTCGATGTGGAAGTTTTTTTGATAAAAAATTTCTTTGGCTGATAATTTTCGTTCACCAAAAAATTTGCCTTAAGTTGAGTACCGAATTCGTGCAAAAGATGTCTGAAAACTCGACAACAAATATTCATCTGCTTACAAACTTTTTTAACCATTTTACTGATTTCACGGCCGACAAAAGTCCTGGGTCGGTCCCTGGCAGTGGTTTGGCAAACAAAACATTAAAAAAGTAGCACAAAATGATTTGGAAAGAAGCTTAGCCTAAATATTACTCGAAGATATATGGCGCGTTGTATATTTTTTATTCTTCCGCTTTCGCATTCGTTAAATTCTTTTTTCAATTCCCACCTGAACTTATCCTCTTAAGTCCCGATAACCTCGGGAAGAGATTTTAGTCCGAACTTGTCTTCTTTTTTGTGTCGTGCTACTTTTAATTTTTCCAACAAATTGGGACCTACATATTTTATGCCGATTCGGCATGGCATCAGCAAGGCAGATGAATTTTTACTTAGAAGCTTATCTTAGGCAGAAGTACACTCGGAGTGTTTGCCAAATCACTGCGGAGGGGCGACCCTGCTTAAAAACACTTTTTTCTAAACTTTCGATGCTGCTTTGACCGGGAGTTGAACCCACGATCTTCGGTGCAGTAGGCGGAGCACGCTACCGCCATCACCTACTAATTCTCCGTCGTCTGCACGTTTCCATTCTTCTTCTCTTCCATCTTATTTTCCTTGATCTTCTTTTATTTATGTTTTTTCCCCTTTTTCGTTTTTTCATTTACTTTTTTATACTCAGTTGAGCAGAGCTCACAGAGTATATTAAGTTTGATTGGATAACGGTTGGTTGTACATATATAAAGGAATCGAGATAGATATAGACTTCCATATATCAAAATAATCAGGATCGAAAAAAAATTTGATTGAGCCATGTCCGTCCGTCCGTCCGTCCGTTAACACGATAACTTGAGTAAATTTTGAGGTATCTTGATGAAATTTGGTATGTAGATTCCTGGGCACTCATCTCAGATCGCTATTTAAAATGAACGATATCGGACTATAACCACGCCCATTTCTTCGATATCGAAAATTTCGAAAAACCGAAAAAATGCGATAATTCATTGCCAAAGGCGGATAAAGCGATGAAACTTGGTAGGTGGGTTGACGTTATGACGTAGAATAGAAAATTAGTAAGATTTTGGACAATGGGCGTGGCAATGCCCACTTTTACAAGAAGGTAATTTAAAAGTTTTGCAAGCTGTAATTTGGCAGTCGTTGAAGATATCATGATGAAATTTGGCAGGAACGTTACTACTATTACTATATATGTGCTAAATAAAAATTAGCAAAATCGGATTTTTTTTTAAATTCAAATTTTAACAAAAAATTTAATATTTTTACTGTATATAAGTATATTAAGTCAGAATTCAACTCCAGTAATGATATGATGCAACAAAATACAAAAATAAAAGAAAGTTTCAAAATGGGCGTGGCTCCGCCCATTTTCATTTAGTTTGTCTAGAATACTTTTAATGCAATAAGTCGAACAAAAATTTACCAATCCTTCTTAAATTTGGTAGAGGCATAGACCCTATGACGGTAACTGTTTTCTGTGAAAATGGGCGAAATCGGTGGAAGACACGCCCAGTTTTTATACACAGTCCACCGTCTGGCCTTCCTCTCGGCCGTTAACACAATAACTTGAGCAAAAACCGATATATCTTTACTAAACTCAGTCCACGCACTTATCTGAACTCACTTTATATTGGTATAAAAAATGGCCGAAATCCGACCATAACCACGCCCACTTTATCGATATCGAAAATTACGAAAAATGAAAAAAATGCCATAATTCTATACCAAATACGAAAAAAGGGATGAAACATGGTAATTGGATTGGTTTATTGACGCAAAATATAACTTTGGAAAAAACTTTGTAAAATGGGTGTGACACCTATCATATTAAGTAGAAGAAAATGAAAAAGTTCTACAAAGCGAAATCAACAGCGTTTGGAATCTTGGCAGGAATACTGTTAGTGGTATTGCATATATAAATAAATTAGCAGTACCCGACAGATGATTTTCTGGATCACCTGGTCCACATTTTGGTCGATATCGCGAAAACGCCTTCACATATATATCTAAGGGCTACTCACTTTTAAAATCCTCATTAATACCTTTAGTTTGATATCCATATCGTACAAACACATTCTAGAGTCACCCCTGGTCCACCCTAATGGCGATATCTCGAAAAGGCGTCCATCTATAGACCTAATGCCCTCTCACTCCTAAAATGCTCAGTAACACCTTTCGTTTGATACCCATATCGTACAAACATTCTAGAGTCACCCCTGGCCCACCCTAATGGCGATATATCGTAAAGGTGTCCACCTATAGACCTAATGCCCACTCCCTCTTAAAATGCTCAGTAACACCTTTCGTTTGATACCCATATCGTACAAAGATTCTAGAGTCACCCTTGGTCCACCTTTATGGCGATATCTCGAAAAGGCGTCCACCTATAGAACTAAGGATTACTCCCTTTTAAAATACTCATTACCACCTTTCATTTATCGTACAAACACATTCTAGAGTCACCCTGGCCCACCCTAATGGCGATATCTCGAAAAGGCGTCAACTTATAGACCTAATGCCCTCTCACTCCTAAAATGCTCAGTAACACCTTTCGTTTGATACCCATATCGTACAAACATTCTAGAGTCACCCCTGGCCCACCCTAATGGCGATATATCGTAAAGGTGTCCACCTATAGACCTAATGCCCACTCCCTCTTAAAATGCTCAGTAACACCTTTCGTTTGATACCCATATCGTACAAAGATTCTAGAGTCACCCTTGGTCCACCTTTATGGCGATATCTCGAAAAGGCGTCCACCTATAGAACTAAGGATTACTCCCTTTTAAAATACTCATTACCACCTTTCATTTATCGTACAAACACATTCTAGAGTCACCCTGGCCCACCCTAATGGCGATATCTCGAAAAGGCGTCAACTTATAGACCTAATGCCCACTCCCTCTTAAAATGCTCAGTAACACCCTTCGTTTGATACCCATATCGTACAAACATTCTAGAGTCACCCCTGGCCCACCCTAATGGCGATATCTCGAAAAGGCGTCCACCTATAGACCTAATGGCCACTCCCTCTTAAAGTGCTCAGTAACACCTTTCGTTTGATACCCATATCGTACAAACACATTATAGAGTCACCCCTGGCCCACCCTAATGGCGATATCTCGAAAAGGCGTCCACCTATAGACCTAATGCCCACTCCCTCTTAAAATGCTCAGTAACACCTTTCGTTTGATACCCATATCGTACAAAGATTCTAGAGTCACCCTTGGTCCACCTTTATGGCGATATCTCGAAAAGGCGTCCACCTATAGAACTAAGGATTACTCCCTTTTAAAATACTCATTACCACCTTTAATTTGATACCCATATCGTACAAACACATTCTAGAGTCACCCTGGCCCAGCCTAATAGCGATATCTCGAAAAGGCGTCCACTTATAGACCTAATGCCCACTCCCTCTTAAAATGCTCAGTAACACCCTTCGTTTGATACCCATATCGTACAAACATTCTAGAGTCACCCTTGGTCCACCTTTATGGCGATATCTCGAAAAGGCTTCTTTCCACCTATAGAACTAAGGATCACTCCCTTTGAAAATACTCATTAACACCTTTCATTTGATACCCATATCGTACAAACACATTCTAGAGTCACCCCTGGCCCACCCTAATGGCGATATTTCGAAAAGGCGTCCACCTATAGACCTAATGCCAACTCCCTTTTAAAATGCTCAGTAACACCTTTCGTTAGATACCCATATCGTACAAACATTCTAGAGTCACCCCTGTCCCACCCTAATGGCGACATCTCGACAAGGCGTCCACCTATAGACCTAATGCCCACTCCCTCTTAAAATGCTCAGTAACACCTTTCATTTGATTCCCATATTGTACAAACACATTCTAGAGTCGCCCCTGGTTCACCTTTATGGCGATATCTCGAAACGGTGTCCACCTATGGAACTAAGGATCACTCCCTTTGAAAATACGCATTAACACCTTTCATTTGATACCCATATCGTACAAACACATTCTAGAGTCACCCCTGGCCCACCTTAATGGCGATATCTCGAAAAGGCGTCCACCGATAGACCTAACGCCCGCTCCCTCTTAAAATGCTCAGTAACACCTTTCATTTGATACCCATATCGTACAAACAAATTCTTGAGTCAGCCCTGGTCCACCTTTATGGCGACATCCCTAAATGGCATCCATCAATAGATCTATGGCCTACTCTCTCTTGAAATACTCTTTAATACCTTCCATTTGATACTCATGTCATACAACCACATTCCAGGGTTACCCTAGGTTCATTTTCCTACATGGTGAGTTTCCTTATTTTGTCTCCATAGCTCTCAACTGAGTATGTAATGTTCGGTCACACCCGAACTTAGCCTTCCTTACTTGTTTTATTTCCTTCTAATTTTTTTTTTTTTTTTTTTCATTTTAATCTTTTTATGTGTTATATATGTATACTTTTTCCTTTTGATATTTCTATTTTTTTCCATTGTGGATTTATTATTTTTTGTTTGTTTTTCCGTTTAATTTTTTTTTTTCTTTTTTAATTTTTTCTTTATATTTTTGTTTGTCTCTTAGTTATTTATTCTCTTATAATTTTAATTTTTTTTTCAGTTTTCTTTTTTTATTTTTCCCCTTTTTATGTTTTTCTTTTTGTTTCTTCGTTTACCCTTAATTGTCCTATTTATTTAAAATTTTTTCTTAGTTTCCTTTTTTAGTTATTCTTTCTCTTTTCCCTTTTGGTTTCTTTCTTTTTTTATTTTTCCTTTGCTTTTGTTGTTCTTCTTCTTTTACATTTCTCCTTTCCTTTCCTTCTCCCTTTCTTCCTCCTTGCTCTCACTCTTTCCATCTTCCTCTTCATCCAAATTTAGAGACTTCCTTCAAAAAATCGGGCAACCCTAATTTTTTGTACACAGTTTTAGTCTAATGCGGTATAATTTAAATATATTTTATACAGTGCAGAAAGTCACTAGCATGAAAGTTCTACACTAGATTTGCTGAAACCGCACTTCATGCTTTGAGCCCTCAAAGAAATTTGTTTTTTCAAAAATATTTTCGTTGATCCTGTGATGCCCAGTAATTTCTTATGAGTGAGCGCTGTTATGGTCAATGGCCAATGGAAACATGAATATGTTTCGATTTTCGAAGAAGAAGAAGAAGAAAAAGAAGAAGAGGCGTTGATCATCATTGACTAAAATAAATAAAATGTTGAAATGCCTATACTGAATTTAGGAAAATTTTGATATTGCGAAGCTTCATTTCCCATTTTAATTATATATATTTTTTTTAGTGTACTAGAAAAGTTAAGTTTACCAGTTCAAAAAATTGAGTTCTTTACTTTATAAAATTTCATACAGAGTATTGAATGCAGTACTTTTGTTGTATTTATTTCCTGTGAAGTCAACTATGAAGTTCGCGAATAAAAACTAAGTGGCACGCGCGATATTTTAATAGGGGAAAATGTATACATATAATAAAAAATGTACATACATATACTACTTTACATATTTAAAATATACAATATCATCATTTAAATTGAGTAGATATGTATATACGTGCCCTTATAACAATTTGTGTTAAAAAAGGGGGTGGAATGTGCTTAAATGAAGGTTTTGCTCGCATACTATAAATAATGTTGTTGTTTTTACATGCATACATATACATACGTTTGTGTTTTCTTTTTATACCAAGCTGTTCATGTACACAGGGTATTATAAGTTTGATTGGATAACGGTTGGTTGTACAGGTATAAAGGATTCGAGATAGACGATAGATGATAGATTACTTCCATATATCGAAATCATCAGTGTCGAAAAAAATTTGATTAAGACATATCCGTCTGCCCGTCCGTTATCACGACAACTTGAGCAAATATCGAGATATCGCCACCAATTCGACATACGGGCTCATCCGGACCCAGAATCGAATCGATATCGAAAGTTTAAAAAATGTGAAAAATGATATAATTCAAAAACGAATACCTCTAAGCTAATGAAATTTGGTAGGCGGATTGGTTTTATGACGCAAAATATAAACTCCCAAAAATTTTAGAATATGGGCGTGACACCACCCACATTTAGAAGGAGAAATTTTGAAGTTTACGAAGCCGTAAATAAAAATCCGCCAAAGATATTACATTAAAATTTGGCAGAGGCACTATCCTTGCCAAATTTTATAGGATGCGTTAAAACACGCCCACTTTTCCCAAAGGTCTAACCTAAACAAAGTTTGCAATAACTCTATGGTATTTAACTACATTTGACTGATATTGTACCCCAGTAGTGGTATGGCTGAGCTAAGAACAAAATTAAACAAATTTGAAAATGGGAGTGATCCGCCCCTTTTTAAACGGTTTTATTTGACAATGCAATTACAAGAAAAAACGCCGATAGATGGCGCATGGGTCGAAATATTTAAAAAAATTGTATTTGTGGTCCGATTTGGGTCCGATTTGGATCATATTTGGAACAAATGAATAGAAAGCAATATATGAAAAAAATCGCCGCTAGGCGGCGCAAGTATCGAGATATTCAAATAAATCGCATTTTTGGTCCGATTTGGCTCATATTTGGGACACATAATACATACATAAATAGAAAGCAACCTAATAGAAAGCAGCAAATCGCCGCCAGGTAGCGCAACGATCGAGATAATCAAAATACTCGTATTTGTGGTTCGATTTGGCTTATATTTGGAACAAATATTACATACAGTCCAGTATATGTGACATCAAAATAATTTCGAGTTCGAGGAGGAACAAGCATACGTGGCGTTGAGTCGAGTAAAGTCTTTGGAAGAAATATGTATTGAGGACTTAGATTGTAACAAATTGTCCGGAAAGATTCCTTGTAATAATTAGTCACTAAATTAATTAAAAAGAATGAGAAATAATAGAGAATTAAATAAAGACTAAAAACTGGAAAATAAAATAATTAAAAATATTTTTTTAAGTTAAATATTTTATCGAAAACAATATTTACATAAAGTAATAATAATACTAAAAGCTAGAAAATAATCAGGTAGATCCTAGGTAGTAGTCATCACACTCCTCATCAATCTAGGGTGTTGATCAGACAATTAAATAAAAGTGTTGGACGCGTAAAATTTCTATTGATAGTCATAAGTAAGAACAACTGAACCCTAATCAGGTCATGCTTCGTCTCACATTTTTAGCAATTTCACGCGCCCAACGCTTTTATTTGTCTGATCAACGCCCTAGATTGATGAGGAGTGTGATGACTACTACCTAGGATCTACCTGATTATTTTATATCTTTTAGTATTATTATTGCTTCATGTAGTATTTTTTTTTTTTTCAATAAAACCGTTTAACTTACAAATTTTTGTTTTAATTATTTTATTTGTTACTCTTTCCAAAATACTTTTAATTCCATAAGTCAAACAAAAATCTCACAATCCGAACGAAATTTGGCATACACATTTCTTCTCATAGCTAAAACTGTTTGCTCTGAAAACAAGCGAAATCACCTTAAACCGGCTCCTACTTTTTTACAATGGAACTTGTGTTTTTATATTTTTTTCTTGTGTATCTTTATTTTAAAATAAACAGTTTTTGTAGGGAAATACTCATATCCGAAGGAAAATTACATTTTTACCCTCTGAAGTTCATTTGTGGTAGCCTTTGTATCCTTTTTGCTTATTTTGAACGAAAATGAGTTCAGATTAGAATCATATACTATGTGTTATTGCGCAGCCTTATAATACTATTAACCACACACAGCGAACAACAACAGCATTTCAAGTGCACGGCTGGGTATATAATGTTCGGTCTCACCCGTACTTAGACTTTCTTACTTGTTTTACGTATATTTTTGTTTGTTTAATGTTTGTGCTATAACCATATTGCCTGCGGAAAACTAACACCTGGCCCTAAACGTTAGCTTATTTCCTTTAGGCAGCCAAGTTCGTTGCTTAAGTCTTTCGTTAGTTATGTGGAATAAATTCTATTTTTTATACTCAGTTGAGCAGAGCTCACAGAGTATATTAAGTTTGATTGGATAACGGTTGGTTGTACATATATAAAGGAATCGAGATAGATATAGACTTCCATATATCAAAATAATCAGGATCGAAAAAAAATTTGATTGAGCCATGTCCGTCCGTCCGTCCGTCCGTCCGTCCGTCCGTCCGTCCGTCCGTCCGTTAACACGATAACTTGAGTAAATTTTGAGTTATCTTGATGAAATTTGGTATGTAGGTTCCTGAGCACTCATCTCAGATCGCTATTTAAAATGAACGATATCGGACTATAACCACGCCCACTTTTTCGATATCGAAAATTTCGAAAAACCGAAAAAGTGCGATAACTCATTACAAAAGACAGATAAAGCGACGAAACTTGGTAGATAGGTTGACGTTATGACGCAGAATAGAAAATTAGTAAGATTTTGGACAATGGGCGTGGCCCCGCCCACTTTTACAAGAAGGTAATTTAAAAGTTTTGCAAGCTGTAATTTGGCAGTCGTTGAAGATATCATGATGAAATTTGGCAGGAACGTTACTACTATTACTCTATATGTGCTAAATAAAAATTAGCAAAATTGGATTAAGAACACGCCCACTTTTTAAAAAAAAAATTTTTTAAATTCAAATTTTAACAAAAAATTTAATATCTTTACTGTATATAAGTAAATTAAGTCAAAATTCAACTCCAGTAATGATATGATGCAACAAAATACAAAAATAAATAGAATACTTTTATTGCCATAAGTCGAACAAAAATTTACCAATCCTTCTCAAATTTGGTAGGAGCATAGATTCTATGACGGTAACTGTTCTCTGTGAAAATGGGCGAAATCGATGGAAGCCACGCCCAGTTTTTATACACAGTCCACCGTCTGTCCTTCCGCTCGGCCATTAACACAATAACTTGAGCAAAATCCGATATATCTTTACTAAACTTAGCCCACGTACTTACCTGAGCTCACTTTTTCTTGGTATAAAAAATGGGCGAAATCTGACCATAACCACGCCCACTTTATCGATATCGAAAATTACGAAAAATGAAAAAAATGCCATAATTCTATACCAAATACGAAAAAAGGGATGAAACATGGTAACTGGATTGGTTTGTTGACGCAAAATATAACTTTGGAAAAATCTTTGTAAAATGGGTGTGACACCTACCATATTAAGTAGAAGAAAATGAAAAAGTTCTACAAGGCGAAATCGACAGCCCTTGGAATCTTGGCAGGAATACTGTTAGTGGTATTGCATATATAAATAAATTAGCAGTACCCGACAGATGATTTTCTGGATCACCTGGTCCACATTTTGGTGGATATCACGAGAACGCCTTCACAAATACATCTAAGGGCCACTCGCTTTTAAAACCCTCATTAATACTTTTAATTTGATATCCATATCGTACAAAAGCATACCAGAGTCACCCCTGTCCCACCCTAATGGCGATATCTCGAAAAGGCGTCCACCTATAGAACTAATGCCCCCTCTCTCTTAAAATGCTCAGTAACACCTTTCGTTTGATACCCATATCGTACAAACATTCTAGAGTAACCCCTGGCCCACCCTAATGGCGATATCTCGAAAAGGCGTCCACCTATAGACCTAGTGTCCACTCCCTCTTAAAATGCTCAGTAACACCTTTCGTTTGATACCCATATCGTACAAACATTCTAGAGTCACCCCTGGCCCACCCTAATGGCAATATCTCGAAAAGGCGTCCACCTATAGACCTAATGCCCACTCCCTCTTAAAATGCTCAGTAACAGCTTTCGTTTGATACCCGTATCGTACAAACATTCTAGAGTCACACCTGGCCCACCCTAATGGCGATATTTCGAAAAGGCGTCCACCTATAGAACTAAGGATTACTCCCTTTTAAAATACTCATTACCACCTTTCATTTGATACCCATATCGTACAAACACATTCTAGAGTCACCCTGGCCCACCCTAATGGCGATATCTCGAAAAGGCGTCCACCTATAGACCTAATGTCCACTCCCTCTTAAAATGCTCAGTAACACCTTTCGTTTGATACCCATATCGTACAAACATTCTAGAGTCAACCCTGGCCCACCCTAATGGCGATATCTCGAAAAGGCGTCCACCTATAGACCTAATGTACACTCCCTCTTAAAATGCTCAGTAACACCTTTCGTTTGACACCTAAATCAACAAACATTCTAGAGTCACCCCTGTCCCACCCTAATGGCGATATCTCGAAAAGGCGTCCACCTATAGACCTAATGCCCACTCCCTCTTAAAATGCTCAGTAACACCTTTCGTTTGATACCCATATCGTACAAACATTCTAGAGTCACACCTGGCCCACCCTAATGGCGATATCTCGAAAAGGCTTCCACCTATAGAACTAAGGATTACTCCCTTTTAAAATACTCATTATCACCTTTCATTTGATACCCATATCGTACAAACACATTCTAGAGTCACCCTGGCCCACCCTAATGGCGATATCTCGAAAAGGCGTCCACCTATAGAACTAAGGATTACTCCCTTTTAAAATACTCATTACCACCTTTCATTTGATACCCATATCGTACAAACACATTCTAGAGTCACCCTGGCCCACCCTAATGGCGATATCTCGAAAAGGCATCCACCTATAGACCTAATGCCCACTCCCTCTTAAAATGCTCAGTAACACCTTTCGTTTGATACCCATATCGTACAAACATTCTAGAGTCACCCTTGGTCCACCTTTATGGCGATATCTCGAAAAGGCGTCCACCTATAGAACTAAGGATCACTCCCTTTTAAAATACTCCTTACCACCTTTCATTTGATACCCATATCGTACAAACACATTCTAGAGTCACCCCTGGCCCACCCTAATAGCGATATCTCGAAAAGGCGTCCACCTATAGACCTAATGCCCACTCCCTCTTAAAATGCTCAGTAACACCTTTCGTTTGATACCCATATCGTACAAACATTCTAGAGTCACCCCTGGCCCACCCTAATGGCGATATCTCGAAAGGGCGTCCACCTATAGACCTAATGCCCACTCCCTCTTAAAATGCTCAGTAACACCTTTCGTTTGATGCACATATCGTACAAACACATTCTAGAGTCACCCCTGGCCCACCCTAATGACGATATCTCGAAAAGGCGTCCACCTATAGACCTCATGCCCACTCCCTCTTAAAATGCTCAGTAACACCTTTCGTTTGATACCCATACCGTACAAACATTCTAGAGTCACCCCTGGCCCACCCTAATGGCGATATCTCGAAAAGGCGTCCACCTATAGACCTAATGCCCACTCCCTCTTAAAATGCTCAGTAACACCTTTCATTTGATTCCCATATCGTACAAACACATTCTAGAGACACCCCTGGTCCACCTTTATGGCGATATCTCGAAACGGCGTCCACCTATGGAACTAAGGATCACTTCTTTTCAAAATACTCATTAACAGCTTTCATTTGATACCCATATCGTACAAACACATTATAGAATCACCCCTGGTCCACCTTAATGGGGACATCTCGAAAAGGTGTCCACCGATAGACCTAAGGCCCACTCCCTCTTAAAATGCTCAGTAACACCTTTCATTTGATACCCATATCGTACAAACAAATTCTAGAGTCAGCCCTGGTCTACCTTTATGGCGATATCCCTAAATGGCGTTCATCCATAGAACTATGGCCTATTCTCTCTTAAAATACTCTTTAATACCTTTCATTTGATACACATGTTATACAACCACATTCCAGGGTTACCCCAGATTGATTTTCCTTATTTTCCCTCCATAGCTCTCAACTGAGTATGTTATGTTCGGTTACACCCGAACTTAGCCTTCCTTACTTGTTACTCTTGACCTGGCTTAGTTGCCTTAGATATTAATTAACCAATAAGTGGCTTTATTAGTTAACATTTGTTATCTAATTAGCTTAAAGTTCATTATCAGCTGCAAAAAAATTTAAATAATGATTTCCTGCTATTACTGGACATTTCTTGACATGCAGCAAATTTATTCGGAAAATTCAGAAAGGTAAGTGTTTAGTATATTACAATTGAAAATTTCAACGCTATGGTAACATATTGCTATTCTTGTTTTCGAAAAACTCAGAGAACTTTAAAGAAAAAGCTAAAAACTTTTGTAAATTTTTCTCGAATTTTCAAACATATAACGGTAGTTCCACTTCTTCTTATTCTCCGCCTTTGCTCCCATTTGACATAGCCTGGGTTTTGGCATTCCCCTTAGGAACAGCGCTACAATATCCTTAACATTTTCTCTGATTATGACCACTCCGAGAGTGTTTGAGGGGTAACGATTTAAAAGACATTACGCGCTCGTTACGCAGTGCGTCAAAAGACATTGCACATCATGTTACGCACTGTATTGTCACAAGAGGACCACCGTTTTTCGCAAAGCCTCTTCGCTTTTCACCCGATTTATTAAGAGCAACCTAAAATTAAATCGAGCCGTTGAAGGAAGCTGCCATATCTTGACCATTAAAAAGTCAATAGGCAAGCTCACATGGTTCCAAAGAAAAACGGCAAATGAAGACCATGTAGAGATTTCAGAAAACTGAATGCTTTTATTGAGTCGGATTGATATCCTCCCATATGTACACGATTTTACTAACCTTCCTAACGGATGTACAATTTTTTCAACAATTTAGGGCGCATATACTACCAGCTCACGGTTGAACCAAAAGACATACATAAGACAGCGATAACACCGCCGTCGGCAATTTTAAAGCCACCTTCAATTGCACGAATATTTTTGAAAGAATTACAGAATGGGTTGATTACCTTTGACCCTGTATGTATTATGTATATTTTGAGTGATTTCTAAGAACCAGTTTGGTGAATAAATAAATAATAAACGTAAGGCGCAATAACCTCCGAAGAGATTTAAGGCCGAGCTTCTTTTCCACTTTGCGCCGTTCTTCTTTTTAATTTTTCCTACAAATTGGCGGGACGGGACCTATTTGTTTTATGCCGACTCCGAACGGCATCTGCAAGGCAGATGAGTTTTCACTGAGAGCTTTTCATGGCAGAAATACACTCGGAGTGCTTGCGGAGCGACCCCGCATAGAAAAATTTTCTTCTGAAAACCTTATTTCTAAAATTTTGATGTTGCTTTGCCCGGGGTTTGAATCCAGGGCATCCGGTGTGGTAGGCGGAACACGCTACCTTCACACCACGGTGGCCACCGTTTGGTGAATATCAAAGTGTATTTTCGAGAACCATGAATCTGGGTATAAATCTATATAAACCGTTATTTGGCGCATTATGTTCTTGACATCATTTATTACAGGGATCAAGTAGTGGGATATTTTCCGAAAGATAGTTTTACATTTACATAGAAACATTCTGGTACTTCGAACTCTATTAGGTACTTGGAAATAAATAAAACATACATTCTTAAGTTCAAAAAGTACTATAAAACTAATTAGTAGCAACTTACTCCGCTTAATTGCAGCCATTCATAAATTGCCTGTATGAACCTATTAAATGCAAATTAATTACAAGCCTGTTCTTTGGAGCCACTCTATGCAAGACATTTTATTATACTGCATATCACATACGTATGTATGTATGAATGTGTGTATATACTCCATTTTCTTATTAACATTGACGCCCTTTAATTGGCGCAGTTTTTTCATTGTCTCTATAAACTTTTTTGTAAGTAATAATTTAATTAAGGCTTATCAAGGAGAGCAATAAATTTACAAAAATAACACAACAACAAAGATGTAATGAACAGAAAAAATGAATATGCAAAATACAGTTTTAAGACAATGAACCTGTTCTAGAACGGATTTGCGCAAGCGTAACGAATTACTTAAATTGTCGCTGATTAACAATATCCGTTGAAAATTATTTAATTACTCGCCGGCGAATATTTTTTATTGGCATGTCTGAATAAGAATATTGATAAAAATTAATATTTATGCATAATCACATCATGTACAGCAGAGAGCACGAAATTAGCAGTGGCAACTTGTGTCAAATTTCTGGTTTTTATTTGGATAATATTTCATATTTCTTTATTTCATATTTCAAAATTCTCTGAGTTTCTTTGAGTATATCTATGAGTTCTGCAACCCATATTATTTTAATCTAGCAAACTACAAGTTATGGGTACCCAAATTCGCATTGATTTTTGGCTATTTTTGTTTCCGAATGGTGTTTTAGACAAACACCCAAAATAGTAATTATTTGATTTTCGAGTTTCAAAAAAATCACAGAAATTTCAGCAAATATGAAAAAAAAATTTCAAAATAAAGTTGACCAATAAATTTGTTTTAAAGTCACCCAAAATTATTTTTACAAATTTTTAATTTTTTTGAGTCTTCTAAAATAATTATTTGGGACTTTTACTTATAAAAGTCTTCATATTGTGGCGAATGTTGACATCAATAGGCTGATAGTAAATAATCACGCAGCAATAAAAACATGAAGCAGCCATAGAAGGTGACGAAGAGATTCACAAACACACATGTAGTCATCAGCCGAAAAAGTTACTCAACATACTCACGCATATGGCTATAAACTACAAATATACACGTATATGCATGGTAACAAGGCATGGGCTGCAAGAGTTCTAGAAAGTGAAACGTCCAGGCCTTTGGAGAAATATGCGGAAAAGTCAACAAAGAGTATAAAAGCAGCGCAATCTGAGCAATAACTAATCAGTTTGATTTAAACATGCTATCAGTTGCGAAGTGAAGTATAATTGTGAAGTATAGTTGTACTACTCCCAAAGTAGTCTAATAAAGACCATTTTGCAATACAGAATGTTGGAGTGATTTATTCAACAGTTTAGCGATTCGAACGTTAGCAGAAGGTTTTAATAAGCGAAATTTACATAACTTCGTTACAAATAAAATAATTACGGACAACGCCTTTTGTTTTCACTCCCAAAAATTTGTTGTTTTTCAATTTATGTTACTTATAAAAGTCTTTGAAAATAAATATATTTTGAGTTAGAATAAGACTTGTGCTATGCTGTAGCAGTGATTCGGAAATCCATGGACTAGACTACGAGTTTGCTTCGTTGAATATTTGAGGAGATAGGTTGGTAACTGTGATCAAGATGGACAGGTAATAGTTAGATATGTTGCGCTATCCAGATCGAATTCGAGCATCCATTGGAATGTCTATTGTTGTGGGGAGTGTTAGCGATATTGATGATCCTTTGCCGAATATAGATCCGGTACGTTCCGGTAAGAAGCACCATTAAGCGCAACCATCTCGGGAACGCTTTAGTATGGCCACATGGAACTCTCCCACCACCAATATCCATGAGGAACTTCGGCCTGCCAAAATACTGCTCTCAGAATTGCCACGGGCTGTCTTCTTATGTCCCCAGAACACCATCTGCATAATGAGGCGAGAATACTCCCCATCAGGGAAAGAAACGAGATGCTGACCAAACAGTTCCTGTTGAATACCCAGAAACCTGGGCATCCCAACAGACATCTGATTGACGAGCCAGCACCGCCTAGGGGCTTAAGGAGTCATCTCCGTAAGCATTTTGAGGAAATACGGCGCCTGGGAACCCAGCCGTATGAAGCGAAAAAACACAAGCAGGTCCTTGGTGAACTCCACAAACAGGCGTCGGACCTTTATGCCGGGAATTGCCCGGTGAATCCAGTAAAGTAAAGTATCCAAAACTTGCGGAAGAGGAACGCATACTCCCCAGGGAAACGCGTGTCACTCTGGCTCAACTTCGTTCTGGATACTGTAACAGGTTAAACTCTTACCTATCCAGAATCAACCCCGACATACAAAATATATGCCCCGCTTGCAATGTGTCCCCACATGACACCAACCATCTCTTTAATTGTAATGTGGAACCAACGCCTCTAACACCCCTTTCCCTATGGTCCACCCCTGTTGAAACAGTAAGTTTCCTTGGACTCCCGTTAGAGGATATTGATGACAGTTTGTGATAGGTCGTGTCTGTTAGGTGGGGCGAAGCACTGCTACAACAGCAACAACAACAGGAACTTCGGGTCACCAGAAATCTGGTTGCTAAAAAAACATGATTCGCCACGGGTAGGTGAGGTTGACAATTGGGTTGCGCGACACAAGCCCTTGAATCAATTTGGTATTTTAGTCGCTTATTACGACAGGCAAAGGAATGTGTGTCGCATTCGTCTTTGTCTATATACATTTTAAATCAGTAGCCAGTACCATTTTTTTTGGTAGCTTCTTCTGATGTCCCCGGTATCCTGAAACGATTTTTCATCGCCCCCACCGATATAAGTCAACCAAAAAATTCGGTAGCCTCGACCGAAAGAAAATTAAAGTTTAAAACGCTCATTCATCCATTCGCCCATCCGTGTATTTTTTCAATAACTTTCATTTAAATAAAGCTGCTGTAATGAAATAAGACATACTGCCTATTTTGACCGCGATTAAGGTTTGTCATAAAAATAACTATAATCGGTATATAACCACGCCCACTTTTTTATATCGATTATATCCTATAAATTGGTTTATGCGATATTCCGATTTCTAATTGAGCCATTATCTTCAATCTTGGCATGTAGGTTGGCTACATGCAGCAAGCTCAATAAACTTAAAATTTTGAAAAATGGGCGTGGCAGCACCTACTTATTAAAACAGATTTTCACGTGCTTCTGCTGGGATATCTTTAGCACGGCTAAAGGTAAAATTGCGAAATTTGGTGGGTAGATTGCTTATTTAAGGTTGATCTGCTCCCGCTCTTGCAAAATTCGAGCATAAACACGCCCACTTTCTATGTATAAAAGTTCGAAATTTTCTTAAAAATTTCCTCGAATTTATAGTTTTAGTTACGAAAGTCATAGAAATGCTTGCTAAAACTATCGGGAAAAATGGTTTGATGAAAATTGCCACTGCTATTTTCGTGTTCGCTACTGTATGTATTTATATACATCTGTACATACTAATAGGCACAAAAAACGAAATCGAATACTTGAATACTCAACTCATTATTTCACTCATTTATTGCATTGCGAATATATGCAATGGCCTTGCCGAAAGATTATCTTGAACTGCACAAAAGGAGCTGAGAAAATGTCCAGGTAAATTGTAAATTCATTGACAAAAATCGTTTCGATCTGTTAGCAAAAAAGTTTTCTGAACATTAATAAATGTTTGAGAGGTTATAAAAGATCAAATAAAATCAAAAACTGCCGCCTACAAAAAATTTTGTGTATTTATGAAAACGTTCAGGAATATCTTTATAATTGCAATAGTATAAATGTACAGTTACCCACAGTCAACTGTTCAGCCCGAGTTTCTCTTAAAATTTTTGGAGTAGGTGAAATGATCTTTTTAATTTTTAACAACATCTGCTCAACCAGTTTTTTATGAGAACCTTTCCTTGACATAAGTACACTGGAAAGGCTAGCCAAACTACTGTTGAGGAGCTATCCCGTTTAGAAAAGTTTTTCTCAAATACTGAGCTTAGGAACTTCGGTTTGGTGGGTAAGCACGATACCTCCATAGCGCCATCTTCATCTCCCCTCATCAACTCAATTTTCTGCATGAACTCTCTGGTCCTCGCCCTCACTTTTTCACCCTTTCCTGTTCAACCGCCGTTACTACCCCTCTCCAGATATGTCTCCTTACCCGTATATTTTTCATACCAATGTCCCTATTTATCTTACTTTTGCTTTGTACTATTGCTCTCCATCATACTCTTTTTCTCTCTCTGTAACCCCACCTCTCGATTTCTATTTCTTCCCCCCTTCTACAACTTCTTTTTCACTATCTTCTATCACTTCCTCCTCTGTCATACTTCTACTCCTCTTATTCGTTTACTTTTCTTAAGTTTTCCTCTTGCTCCTTTCTGCGTCTTTGACTGCACCTCCACCTCCACTTCCCGATTTCCTTTTCTCTTCTTTGGCAACACTTTCATTCTCCATCGGTTTTTCTCCCTTCCTGTTCAAACGCCGTTACTACCCCTCTCCAGATCTGTCTCCTAACCCGTATCTTTTTCATATCAATGTCCCTATTTATCTTACTTTGGCTTTGTACTATTTCTCTTCATTATACTCTCGATTTCTTTTTCTTCCCTCTTTCTGTACTTTCTTTTTCGCTATCTTCTATCACTTCCTACTCCTGTCACACTTCTATTCGTCTTACTCGTTTTCTTCAGCATTTACCACCCGTCTGTGTGCCCGTATCCATTTATTCTTCATATATTTTATTCCAGTCAATCCCACTCTCCACTCTTGCTCCCTTCTGCGTCTATGCACCTCCACCACCCTATTCCTTTTTCTGTTCTTTCACAACACTTTAACTATCCTATTTATCCTTCACAATTGCGACTCTCTTACAGTTTCCACTGTTGCTAATCAATAGGACTGGTTTTACGGCTTCCGCAATAAAGAAAGCCAAATCAGAATTGCTGTATTATATAACTCCTTTTGTCCTTGTCGAACATCTTTAGTAGTACAGGAGGCAGCGAGAAGGTTTGCCGTAAATTCCACTTAGTCTTAATGAAGTTGACGTACGGGCGAAGTTTTCAACCGATAAGGTTAGTGGCCTACCGAATACACTTCATATCCGATTTGGTCTTGAGTTTAGATAGGTGAAAAATTGGTTGATTAAGTCGAGTTTCCTCGTTTTTTACTGCGAGGGAGTTAAGACATTTCTGGGACTGATGGATAAATGATCTGAAGTAGCAAAGTTAGGCAGTTATGTGCGAAACTTCGCTCGGCATTGCTCCTGACTGTGAATGACATAATATGTGTATTATAATTGCGTACATCAGAAAATGGAGAC